>NC_134498.1:30456435-30756435 GCF_040206685.1 Ascaphus truei
GTGCTGAACGATTCTGCCAAGAAAAGGTTAAACTGGAGACCACAGAATTTATACAACAACACAGTTGCAGCTTCTTTGCTTAATATGCAGAGAGTGATTTAGGAAAAACGAATCTGTAGTAAGCCAAGCAATTGTTCTAGCAGCATGTTGTCATGGGCTTTGTGATTTATTTCAACACAGTAAAATAATTTAGTCTGCAGAATAATACAACATTTGCTTCCTCTACTCCAGATTTAGCCGTTACAAAATCCAATATGACTGGCTTAACCATTTGCACCATATGGGAATTATCCACTTTATCCCTGTTCCTTTTGGATTTTAATAGGCAATGTCAAATTGTTTTCTGTAAAAAAAAAGAAAAATGATTTTGAAACGTATGGCAGTGCAATTAACCAGAAAGTTGCTATTTAATATACCATATTGTATGTGTCAAAACTAGTCTTGCTTTAAATACTTCCTTGCTTCTCTTATATATTTAAGTAATAATCCCAGAAGAACAGGGCATTGCTGGCCAATAATGCCCTGGCTGGGTTAAAGTCCCTCAGCTTCGCCTCTGGCCTTCAACTCTTCCACCCAGGGCATTATTGGCCAGTAATGCCCTTTTCTGAGGGGATTATTAATATTCTAGGCTAAATGTAGGCTTTTTTCATAAATAAGACACTTTTGTATAGTTATTTAGATTTTTTTATTAAAATAAAATGGTAAATACATTAAAGCACCTCTATATACACTTACACTGCAGCTATCGATATCCACACACTGCCGCCCCCTCATTGTACACACACACACACACACACACACACACACACACACACACACACACACACACACACACACACACACACACACACCAACTCTGTAGCTACATCCAAACTGTGCTGCTGCTACACACACATAAAACACAACAGCACCACACAAACTACAGCTCTACACGCACACACACACTCTGCAGCTACACACACACACACACACACACACCAACTCTGCAGCTACACACACACGCGCACACAAACTCGGCAGCTACACACACAAATTCGGCAGCTACACACACACACACACAAACTGCAGCTACACACACGCACACACACAAACTCTGCAGCTACACACACAAACTCTGCAGCTACACACACAAACTCTGCAGAAGACACACACACACACACAAACTCTGCAGAAGACACACACACACAAACTCTGCAGAAGACACACACACACACACACACAAACTCTGCAGCAGACACACACACACACACACACACACACACACACACACACACACACACACACACACACACACACACACACACACACACACACACACAAACTCTATAGCAGAGACACACTAGATAGACAGAAACTGCAGCTACAAACAAACTGCAGACAGACACTTACTTTGCAGCTACAAACACACTCTCTCCCTCCTCAACTCAACGGCTCTGTTCACGGAGGGATGGCGAGGTGTCACTGCCTAGCTGCTGCTTCCTGACCAATCCCCTGCCCTGTCTGAGAGCTGTTCCTGCCTCCTGCCCAATCCCCTGCCCTATCTCAGAGCTGTTCTGAAAAAAGGAAAAGCTGATTGGCTAGAAATAAACACTTTGCAAGCTGACAAAAATTCCGGGCATTACTGAAAGAATAATGCCGGAATGTTAACCAATCAGAGAGCAGGGATTTCAATAATGCCCAGAATTGTACAGCTGTAGCCTATAATATTTATTAACACACAAAACAGACAATCCTTGTTACTTATGGCATGGGGTTGAAATTCCCTTCAATATCAATTGGGTTTCCATTCATTGATGTAGAATGATGTGGCAGTATTGATGATCACTAGAGAAAAGTCAAAGTTCTTACCATTAAAATTCAGTGGCAGAAAAAACTTTTAACAAATAAACATTTGCAAATTGATATTTACAGCTTGTTTTGTAGGAAGGGAGAAGGAGAATGTTCATAAGAACATTAGGGGAACATTCATGCACAATTGGCAGATCTTAAGTTGAGCATGACCAGCTGTAATCATAACTTTTGACTTTAGTGACTGTAAACAGATTCAACTTTTGTATTTATTTGAAAGAAATATTGCTGCAGTTTAGAAGTAGAAGCTGTGCAGTGAGACTGCAGGACCTCCTAATCTTATTAAACTGATTTATTTTTAACAAACCAGCGACTCAGTACAAAATATGATCTTACGCTAGGTTTTCTTCCACATGTGCAATAGTCATTATAACCTCTGTTAATTTAATGCAAACATGTATTGTTAACATAACTCTGTGCCCAGGACATACTGTACTTGAAAACGAGAGGTAGCTCTCAATGTATTACTTCCTGGTAAAATATTTGATTAATAAATACATTGTAATGATCCTTTTAAGGTAGAGTGACCAGATTTTCAAAAGTAGAAACCAAGGCATATAAAAAATTATTTATAAAACAAATGGCATCACTTAAAAATAAATATTATAATGGTATTTGTCTAATAGTGCCCCAATGTATGCTGAACTATTGATTCATTTCCGTTTCCTAACATATAACATAACACAAACTCGAGTGTAGCAAAATGACGTTTTGATTTATATTAATAAATAGTTTAATTTGAGTTGACCAATATATCTAAAATGTTTACTCTTTGATATGATAGGTGACACAAAAACACGCAGTGTCTATTTTTTTTATGATTTTAAGAGCTTTAATTGAGTCCAGATAGGGAAAAGCCAAAAACGGGGACATTTGAACAATTTTGAAAAAATTGGCGGAACACAGGGACATGTAATGAAAATCCGGAACTGACCCGGCTAAACTTGGACATATGGTCACTATATTTCATGGAATATTAATAATAATAACATTTTAATAAATAAACCCCTTTAAATCTCAGCTCACAATCGTGTTGTAAATATGAAAAGATAATGAAAATAGTAAGCCGTCAATAAAACAGCTTCAGACTATACAGTATGTATGAATAACTTTCAAGGCCAGCCTCACAACTCACCTTTAAGCAATATTTCAGTAACATTACTACTGTCGCTGTAAATTCTCCCTACTGTACATTACCACTTAGGTTATGAGCTCTTCGTGTCAGTAAATCATTTTCCTAACGTTGACTTTTATGCTTAATGCACTGATCTATATTATGTATTACATCCCATATTATTTTGGATGACACTATACAAATAAAGATCAACATAAACATCTATACATACAAGTTTTGCACTAGACCTGCGTAAAACATTTGTTTGCATCTGCGAATATTGGCTTGCAAAAAAAAGTAACAAACACCAAACACAAATAAATTAGTCAGAGAGAAAGTTTAACGCCAATGTTTGCAAAAATGTGGGAGATTTTTTGCCAAATGTTGCTGAAAGCCCAGGAAAAGAGGTTGGAAGATGCTTGAATTGACATCTGACAGGCATGTTTTTCTTGGCTTTTTACATTAACATGTAGCATTTGAAGAAATGTCTCACTGTTTCAAATTTCATCAAAGGAAAGAACTTTCACAAACCAAACCGGGGCACCTCGTGCAACTGTATTCTGAGCTACGGACGATCATAATCCCTCTAACAGTTAATACAATAACCAATATTATGTTTCCAACATACTGTAGTTCTTTATCAGTTGCAGGGTCTGGGTACCTTGCTAATTATTCTTTCATATGTCCATTGTCCCAAAGGGTCATCCTTTTGTTGATCGTGGTTTTATGTTTCCATAGCAATAGTCCTTTTCTTTGCACCATTTTTATTCAGCGGCAAGCTTTTCACAATTTGCACCACAAGAGATGCTAAAATAATTATGGGATTATTCCCATCTATAGATTTATCTTGAGAAGATTCTTAAAACATATGCCCTGAATCCCCTTATTCTCGGTTGTATTGACATTTCCATGGTCAAAACATACTGGAGTTTACACATGGAACGCAGATATTTCTATCTCCAGGTGTATAGAAACTCTATTTCCAGGAGAGAATCCCATCTAGTGTATTAACTTACCCAACTCTGAGACCTCCTAAGCAACATCCTGTCTCTCTCCCAAGGGTTCCCCTGTGTATGGCTCTGAATTGCTGCTAGTCGATCTGGGAAGATCTAATCTGATTCTTGAGGCAAAGGAGAGTTGCCTGCAGCAAATGGAGGGCTGCTGGTGAAATGCAGAGATAATGGTGAGTGCCTTAAGATTGCTGTGAAAAATGTTAATAGTAATATAGCCATGTTTAAAAATAGTATACAGTTCTCTCTCATGCTGGAAGTAAACCTGGTAAGTATACAGGATTGTCAGCATCAATCATGGAGGTTTGCCCTCACACCCTGGTGAGGTGTCATATGTACACCAGGGGAGTGGTAACATACTCTGTGTCCACTGTTAGTGACACAAGAGGTGTGGCTATTCCCTAAGTTATACACAAGAGGTGTGGCTATTCCCTAAGTTATACAGTATAAGACACAGAACTGCCAAAAGTTAGTGGCTCTCTACTAGTAGTTCAAGAGTATGGTCCTGCAGTAAGCAGTTTAGGATAATCAAGGCTGCAGTACTATGGACTTTAATGATTGGGAAGCTGACTCAGAAAATATTTTTTCTGCTACACATACTCCTCAAGAAGAACCTACTGTTAGCAATATAAAACTATATTTCCAAAATATGGAGAGACTATATAAAAAACAGTCACGTCTGTGGTGGGAAGTATGTAGCCTACAAAAGTATGAGAAAAACAAGATGATACCGAGAGGTTTGAGAGTCAATCTCTCACCATCATATCACAACCAACAGGATACATTTATCAAAAAATGGGATGATATAATAAGCAAATGCTCTCATGACCTCATGACTTTACTTATTGATAATGAACTTATAGAGCTCAAAAAAGTCAACTTTGAGGTGGAGAAAAATAAAAAAGAAGCAGTTCAATGGAAGGAATCCCCCAATTTTGAAAAATTTGAAAACATCCTTCAGAAAACAACTGATCAGTATGTAAAGGGCATTAAAGAAAGGAAACACACTAAGTACCTCAGAGACAGTGGTGATTTCGCTAGTGGTAAGATCTACAGACATCACTTCCAAGCGGAAAGGACCAAAATGCAAGAGCAAGAGCATAGCGATTCATCCACTGACTGGGATATGTCCGAGACTGACGAAAGCTCTAGCTATCAAAATAGAGTTATGACAAGGTCTAAAACTAACAAAGATAAAACCAACACACAGGCAGAAACTCATTTTTTAGATCAGGCCCAGAACGAAACAGACTATGGACCCGAAAGACACGGAGAGGAGGGATATTGGAGAGGCAGAGGAAGAGGCAGGTGGACCAATTACAGAAGACAAAGGAGAAGGAGACGCTAATCCATAACAAAACATCAGATCACAAGGGAAAAGTTATTAATCTTTCCGAAGTGATATTGACTGATGCACAAACTAGCCTTTTGGAAAAAGGCCTCTCCTATGTCCCCACCAATAGATTTGATCTTTTCGAAGCAGTAAAGGATGTTAATCTCTTTGCACGCAAAATGCTGCTGCATAAACATTTTAAACAGAAAGAGCGTAATATGCCACCTAATGAGTACAAAGAACTCTTACAAACTCAAGATCAGGAACTCCTTACTGATTTGATCGATCTCCTTGACGAGGGGGAAAAAAATCCAGGTGATGGACCACACACTACCCTTAAACCACAAAGCCGCTTCACTCCTCACCAAGACACCTGTGCCAATGTCACAACCTTCCTCAACCTAGTTACTGAAGATCTTGAAGTTCTAAAACAGACAAAAAATCACAATAATCTGAGTCAATCGGAACTCATTGCCCTAAAAGAACTTAAAGATATGTCTGAAATAACGATCAAACCAGCAGACAAAGGAGGCAATTTGGTAATACTGAGAACTGAGGACTATGTCTCTGAGAACCGTAGACTGCTAAGGGACAAACAATGCTACAGAACTCTCCTCAAAGATCCCACTGAGACATTCCAAAAAGCACTGGATGAGATACTGGAAAAAGGCATAACAACTAAGGTGATAACCACTAGAGAACGTGAGTTCATGACATCTAAACAACCCACCATCGCCACCTTTTACAGCATCCCCAAAATCCATAAGAGTATCACTAAACCTCCTGGTAGACCGATAGTCTCTGGAATAGGCTCCCTGACAGAGAACTCCAGCATCTATATTGACAAAGTACTTAGGAAATTTGTAACTGCTTTGCCGTCCTTTGTACAGGACACAAAAGATGTCCTGAATAGACTGGAAGGGATACAAGTCACGCCAGACACACTACTAGTAAGTTTCGATGTCGAATCCCTTTACACCAGCATAAGACACGAAATCGGTGTTTTGGCAGTCAAACATTTTCTCTCGTCCCGCAGCCGCCTCTTCTCTGATCACAACCAATTTGTTGTAGAGCTTTTGAAATTTGTTTTAAAACACAACTACTTTTTGTTTGACTCTAAGTATTACCTCCAAATACAAGGTACTGCAATGGGGACTACGTGTGCCCCTACGTACGCCAACCTGTACTTAGGCTGGTGGGAGGAGATCAGTGTCTTCTCCGAAGGTATGTCACTATACACTAATCACATAGACCTATGGATTCGCTATATAGATGACATCCTACTACTTTGGAGAGGCTCCAGAAAGGAGCTAGAAACTTTTCTAAATTTACTCAATTCCAACGAGCATAATTTGAAGCTCACATCAGAGATAAGTGCAACAGACATTACGTTCTTGGACCTACGTATAACTGTAAACGAAGAAGGTTACCTAACCACAAGTAATTTTAAGAAAAAAACTGCCACTAACAGTTATTTGAGAGCTGACAGTTTTCACCCTCAACCTCTCAAAAGAGGCATCCCCACAGGCCAATACCTACGCTTAAGAAGGAATTGTTCAGATACACAAACCTTCAAAATGCAAAGTATTGAAATGAGAGACAATTTCCTTGCCAGGGGATACTCTAAAAGACAACTAAAGACAGCATACCACAGGGCTATCAATACCCCACGCCATGATCTCCTGAAAACTAAGACAAAAGAGAAAACTAACATGAAGGAAATTAGGTGCATTACAACATACCACAATCAGTGGAGAGACATTAATAAAATCCTCACAAAACATTGGCACATACTTACGAACGACAATGACCTCAAATTGGTCCTTAGAAATCGCCCCTCGATCGTATGGAGACGAACAGCAAATATCAGGGATCATTTGGTGCACAGCCATTTCTCCACAAAAAACAAAAAAAGCCAAACATGGCTTAGCATAAAAGGATTTTACAAATGTCATGGCTGTAAAGCGTGTAGCTACATGAATGAGAGTAAACACTTTACCAACATTGGTGACACAAAGACCTTCAACATCAAACATTTCATAAACTGCAAAAGCTCAGGAATTATCTATCTTGTCACTTGCATATGTGGCAAGAAATATGTGGGAAAAACCAAACGGGAACTGAGACGTAGGGTGCTTGAACACATTGGAACCATCAGAAACTCACTGGACACCCCGGTCTCCCGTCATGTAAGGGAATTCCATGCAGGGAATACCAATTCCCTGACATTCCAAGGAATAGACCACATACCACCCAATATCCGAAAAGGGAATTGGGACAAGAAGCTATTGCAGTGTGAAGCCAGATGGATATATCTTTTGAACACCCATTATCCATCTGGCATGAATGAGGGTTTTGTCTTCACATCTTTTCTTTAAAAATCACTTGTAATCGACCTAACAGATAGGATATCTTCTTGTTATACACTCATTGACAGTGAACACTGTCTAAACTACACCAGAATGGTCAGAATGATTTTAAAACCATCTTTCTTTCATAGATGCAGTACCTCTGCACCACCACTAAAATCTCGGCAAACAAGCGTCCTATGGCTACCATGGTAACCACCGGGTATAAAGGGTCCGCAAGGGACGCAGACACGCCCACCCCGGAAGAAGTCGCAAGCAGCGACGAAACATGCTGCATGTCGGGTCTTTGCCGACACACCACTACTTTTGTATTACCTAACAGTACTGCTGAAATGTTTAGTGCTTCTCATGGCATCTTCACTTGATATCTAGATCGTGCACTCCTTGATACACCCACTTAAAGAGGTGTCCAGCACTGCTACAACTTTGATAGTGCTCCCTGTGCTCACCCACAAACTATATATAACATATGCGAGCTGGCAATGATTCCCTCAGTTACAAAGGGTTAGAACTGTAGCTGAGACAGGGTGCACGTATACCTGTATAAGACCACATCTCTATATGGTGATTTGAGCTAATAGAATCATGATACATACACCAGCTGGACCTTCCATCTGATATACAGGGTGACTCTACAATTACAATAGGAAAAAACCTGTCCCGTTTTTCAATGCCAAATCAATAGGAAAAAACCTGTCCCGTTTTTCAATGCCAATTCTTCTGTTTAGTTTTGGACTTTAGCCTTTTCATATCAGCACATTACATCAGTGCAGGCAGCTACCATACAACCTAGACTTGCTACACACATTATTAAGATTTGGCTGAGTATCAGTAAACATTTGTATGCATTGATCTTTCACACACTGCCTCAAACACTTCCTATTTTGAGCCATTTGGCATGAGATCACTATCCCACACTGGCACCGACTAGGGATACCCAGTAGTAGTATAGACTTATCCAGTCTATTTTTATCTAAGTGAATTACACCACACAACATTGTAAAATATTTAATAAACTTTTTTTATTTTATCTTGTGCTTTGTACATTTCATTCACCCCTGACCATAGTATATTATAAGGGTCTGCTGTGCGCCAATATAAGGGACCTTTTGTACCTGTCTCAGGTACACTCCCCCATCTTAATCAAGGCTGCAGCAGTAAGGCTGACAGGCCCAAAGAGAGTGTCTACACTGTGTTCAGGGACCTGGCACAGGTGGTGATCTCCCGGAGGGGAGAGGTGATCCAACTCCATTGGGAGGGCAGATTCTTCTGAAAGAAAGTGCTGTAGAAGAATGAGCGGCTGAGCTGACTGCTGCGAGGGGCAGTTGCCTACCCTGACAATAAAGATGCCCTTATTCATCAAAACCCTCATGTGTGAGTGTGGAGTAACTCAGCAGAGGAAGGCACCTGGAAGGAGTTCCTCATCAGAACCATCTCCCTGCGAACGCAGAGATCCTGATGAGGTGGAGGCGCTGCACTGGATATAGGTAGGACTCTAAGCACACTACCTCAGCGCCTGTCTTGCTGATATCCCCACTAACATCATGCGGGAGACTCAGGAGTCCTGTAGCCAACAGGTGCACCACCAGACACATCCATGTAAGGGGGACTGGTTAGACCACAGGGGCCAATGTGAGATTGGGTGGGTCAGACTGGTCCAGAAAAACCGTTACAGTAATAAGTATCGTACAGTATGCATTCATGTTTACTTATAATCTACCAACTATGGACACTACTACAAACATAGCATGCAAACAGAACACAGGGAATAATAGTATAGTATGAGACAATACTACCTAATATTAAATCAAACACTAAGACAAAGAAATGCCTGCCCCATACCATTTATAGTTTTCTGTTGGCCTATGAATGGGATGGTCAAAAGCAGAACATGGGTATTCAGAAGTTCCAAATCTTGGTACAGCAGGGCCCCGCTTCTCGGCGCTTCGCTTTTTGGCGATCCGCCGATACGGCGGCACCGAGAAGGGGGCCGCCATCTTTGATTCCCAATCGCGCATGCATAGAACGGGCGGTTGCGCCCGGCGCACATGCGCAGACCACCATTGTCTGCGCGCGCATACCGTAGTTTGCGCGCGCAGACCGTAGGCAGACCACCAGTGTCTGCGCGCGCATACCGTAGTTTGCGCGCGCAGACCGTAGGCAGCGCATGCGCAGAGCGGCGAAGACGCCGTTCTGTGCATGCAAAATCACTGAAAATCGCCGGATCCGCTTTCCGGCGATTTTCACTATACGGCGGGCCCCTGGAACGGAACCCGCCGTATACCCGGGGCCCTGCTGTATAGCAAATGCTGTCATATAGGGATCAATATGTTTTTGCTTTGCTATTTTTCAACTTCTAAGACTGAGTCCATAGAAGATACAGGAAATGGAGAGGAGCGCACGATCCAACAGGACGCATCGGCGTTCGAAACGTGTTGGATTTTAGGTGTATGACAGAATAAAGTTTCTATATTTTTTTGCATTGGGTCCTCTCCCTACTCCTGTTGGATCGTGCGCTCCTCTCCATTTCCTGTATCTGCAACCACTGGAAGCCGCACATCCTGCCAGCCCCAACCAAGGACTTGTGAGTACTTCATTGCTACAGGGTTGCTTCCAATGAGACTGATCGTGGGGGGTTCATTCCTACCCATTAACTGTCTTCAGGAGGCTTATTTACCCAATATTGCTGCTGTTATTCTCACCTTGTTATTTGTTTCTGGATTATCCTTGGGCTTTGACTTTGGCTATTATTGGTTATTATACCTAGCATTTGAGCGCTTCTTCATCTCTATCTACCTGAGTCCATAGAAGGACAGTCAGCGCTGAGCCGTGCGGACGCTCCGCGATGAGCCCCGTCATACTCAATGAGGATGTCGGGAGAGGGGACTCCTGCGAGCATCCGCAGGCGTGCTGAGGCGCAGGGATTTTCAGCCGACGGCAGAACCTGTTTCTGAGCGCACTGTCGGCTGAAAACCTCCAATCAGAACGAAGCAGCGTCAACGTGACGTTGACGTCGGCACTTTGCGGGCTATTGGCCCAGTGACGTCAGTGCCCCACCTCCCGATCGTCTGCTAGTTCAAGGAATCCCTCCTGATTGTGCAGACGAGCCTCAGCGTCAGCACGGAGGAGCGCAGCTCCCCCCTCTATGGACGCAGCCTAATGTGGCAGTCCATGTGATACTAACTGTCAAATAGTTCATATATTATCTGTAAAAAAAAATTGTATCTTTAAGTACAAGAGGCAGAACATACTTGCAAAAACTACAGTTGTTAAATACTGTAAAAGTTGCAATAAATAGTTTTCATAGTTATTTTTTTACTGAAAAGGAAAGTAATTATTTTTTTCTTTCAAACACTTGACAGGTTTTTACTTAATCACTGTATGTTGGAGAACAGAATTGTTACCCGCAATATGTCAGACCTTCCCTGGGAAAGGAATCCCACCTGTTCAGAGGTAATAAATCCTATTTAAATATACCTCTTTCTGAAACAAACCCTCACGTTATATTGCTGGTGAAATCCACAGTCCCCAGAAAATCTAAATTACTTGGCATGGATGGATTATTATTTATTTGACAAATTAAGCAAGGAGACATCACGTATCAGTGGCTTATTTCATGGTTGGTTTAAGTTCTTCATTACCATAATAATAACATTAATACTCATTAATTTGTAGGGCATTGACTGAGTGTATTGTTTCTTACTGAATTTCTTTTGAGGATGCTGTTAGCATATTTAATCAACTCAATGCAACTCTTACCCATGAATTGGGGCACTTCTGTTACCAGGCATACATGAATGCTCGAGAACATGACAATCATTAAAGTAACAATTACTCTTTGGCTTCATTCTCATTCAAAGTATGTTGAAAATGTACCAATAAAGCAAACATTTTTCACTGATATCGAAAGCAAAGTGAACATCAAGGTCAAAGGAATTTCAAGCGCGACCTTCAGAATAGACTAAAAGTTCACCATGATTCAACAATCCATCTCACCTGATGTCTAATGCGTTTGTGATGATATACTGTAATACATTGCAGTAAAACCGACCCAACCATCTTCTAAATATAGTGGCAAAATACTTCGAAATTGATCATTTTAAAATGAACTGTCAGTTTTCCTAATAACGTACTCTGCACACCATTGGCCATTTTGATTTGTGTTCCTAATGGGTCTAAAAAAACAGCCTTAATGATCTATCTGAAAACATCTGTTTTGTTTATGGGAACATCTCTGGTTTTCAACTATGAAGTTATAGTTAAGGAAGAATCAATATAGTTTCAAAGGTCATGTCCTGTATTATTCAGCAAAACATTAGGAATGTACAGTATTTACCGTGGCATTATAAAGGAGTGTGGCTTTATTCACAGTATGTATCCATGGAAGTAGATTTTATTTGGTACTGATTAAGGGAAATCCCTTGTGATAATGTAAAATGAGACCAGCATAAAAATAATACCAGTATATTATAGTACTGTATGTTGAATCGTTTTATTTTATTGCATTAGAAAGCCCAATTAAGCTTACAGTTTATCTAATTCTGCTTGTCTTAAAAGCTAATTTCACATACAATGCTACAGTACATGTCCAGGACTGTTCCTATTTGGAAGTCCTTAAATCAAGATTGCATTAAAAAACTGAACAGAACAGTTTAATAAATCCAACCAGTTTTTGAGATAGGATGTTATACATGTCAACCCCCTTATAACGCTGTGCTTGGGGTCCAAAGAATCACATCGCGTTACAAGCGGATCGCGTTAGAAATAATGTAAAATTGTATGCCTTGTACAATAAAGTATTTAAGATACAGTACCAATAATAGTGTTGTAAAGTATTCATAAATACAAAAATTGGGAGCCACGCTTGCATCGCGTTTTAAGCGGATTCGTGTTATAACGGATCGCGTTATAACGGGGTTGAGCTGTATATTGAAAAAGAAAATGTAGATTGACCCATGGTGAATACCAAGGTCACAGATAAAGCAATACATAATCGTTCTCGTGGTGCACACTTAGAAGGCAGTTTGTAGCCTTTTGGCCTCACTTTTTTTTCAGCTTTTATCTTTGACCTCAGTAAGCACTGAAGCTTAGACTGATGTTATTATGAAGTCCCAGCATAGAGACTTGTATTATCCGTTTTACCTGGGCTATTCTGTATCTATGTAAGTAATTTTACCAACTCATCACCAACAGACATATTCTGCCACCGAATAATATACACCAAGCATGTCAAACTCAAATGCTAACAAGGGCCAAATAAACAAGGTTTAAATCTAGGTGGGCCGCAAAAAAAAAAATAGAATGTAGGTTTATTTTGAAAAGGTGTGTGTGTGTGTGTGTGTGTGTGTGTGTGTGTGTGTGTGTGTGTGTGTATATGTGTGTGTGTGTGTGTGTGTATGTTGACCTCACTAACCGAACCAAAAAAAAAGCCAGACGTGAATGACTTCTGAACACATTAACCAGTGTCAGGATGCCCCCTCTTAACAATTTCCAAAGCAGCAATCCCACCTGGGATCTTACCTGATCCGCAGTCCCTCAAGGTACTATACTGGAGGGGAGGTGTTCCCTACCTGTCTTCCGATGTCTCCCGTGTGAAACTTGAGTCAGATCTGGAAGAAAGCAGAATAGGTTATTTCGGTGTAGGTATAGTGCAGTTAAGATAAAACAGAGAGAGTGGGTGAGGGTGACAGACAGAGGGTGGGAGAGAGAGAGAGAGAGAGAGAGAGAGAGAGAGAGAGAGAGAGAGAGAGAGAGAGAGAGAGAGAGATTGACTGACTCACCGGGCCTGTTGGCGGCCCTGTCCTCATTCTCTCTCTACTCGCTCAATCCCCTCTATTCTCTGTCTCCCCACCCATCTCCCTTCTCCCCCCCCCATTCGCTCAATCCCCTCTTCTCTCTCTCTTCCCCCTCTCTTCTCTCCCCCCCCATTCTCTCTCTGTCCTGCACAGACGTACACAGCCACTGACCTACAGACACACACACAGGCAGACCAACAAAGACACTGACCACACACAGACACCCACACAGTCTCTGCTGGCCTGCACACACACACACACACACACACACACACACACACACACACACACACACACACACACACACACACACACACACACACACACACACACACACAGCCACTGATACACCCCCCCCACACACACACTCTCTCCCCCCCAAACACACACTCTCTCCCCCCCCACACACACTCTCCCCCCCACATACACACACACCCCCCTCCACATGCACACTCTCCCCCCTACACACACACTCTCCCCCCCCATACACACACACACTCTCTCCCCACCCACACACACTCTCTCCCCCCCACACACACTCTCTCCCCCCCCCCCACACACACACTCTCCCCCCCCACACAGTCTCCCCCCACACACACACACTCTCCCCCCCACACACACACTCCCCCCCCCACATACACACTCCCCCCCCCCACACACTCTCCCCCCATACACACACACTCTCCCCCCCCCCACACACACACACTCTCCCCCCACACACACTCGCCCGAATACATATAAAAATAATACCCCCTCACTCCCGAATACATATAAAAAATACCCCCACACTCCCGAATACATATAAAAAATACCCCCACACTCCCGAATACATATAAAAAATAACCCCACGCCCCCGGAATACATATAAAAAATATCCCCACTCCCCCGAATACATTTTAAAAATACCCCCACTCCCCCGAATACATTTAAAAAATAGCCCCACCTCCCCAATACATTTAAAAAATAGCTCCACCTCCCCAATACATATAAAAAATATCCCCACCTCCCCCCATCATCATGATCTCATCTCCCCAGACTGGCCCCCATGCCCCATCATCGTATTCCCCACCCCCTGCCTCCCATCTTTATCTGCCCAGGCTGGCCCCCATGCCCCATCATCATATTCCCCACCTCCTGCCTCCCATCTTTATCTGCCCAGGCTGGCCCCCATGCCCCATCATCATATTCCCCCCCCCCATGCCCCATCATCATATTCCCCCCCCACATGCCCCATCATCATATTCCCCCCCCATGCCCCATCATCATATTCCCCCCCCATGCCCCATGCCCCATCATCATGTTCCCCCCCCATGCCCCATCATCATATTCCCCCCCCCATTCCCCATCATCATATTCCCCCCGCCCCCATCATCATATTCCCCCCGCCCCCCCATCATCATATTCCCCCCCATCATCATATTCCCCCCCCCCATGCCCGATCATCATATTCCCCACCCCCTGCCTCCCATCTTTATCTGCCCAGGCTGGCCCCCATGCCCCATCATCATATTCCCCCCCCCATTCCCCATCATCATATTCCCCCCCATCATCATATTCCCCCCCCCATCATCATATTCCCCCCCATGCCCCATCATCATATCCCCCCCCTCCCCCATGCCCCATGCCCCATCATCATATTCCACCCCCATGCCCCATCATCATATTCCCCCCCCATTCCCCATCATCATATTCCCCCCCCATCATCATATTCCCCCCCCCATCATCATTTCCCCCCCCATGCCCCATGATCATATTCCCCCCCCCCCCCCATGCCCCATCATCATCTCGGCCTCTCTCCCCCCCTCCTTGTCCTTACCTTATTCCAGGCAGGAGGCAGTCTCACAGACGTGTTTGCAGCTATCTCTGCCGGGGTGTTGGCGCCGCCCCCGCTGTCCTCCCACACACGGCACGTGTGCAGGATGACTGCGCCCGGCCACCGTCCGACTGCAGTCCCAGCAGGCCAGCTTTTCCTTCCCTGGAAAAGGTCTGTGAGTGGTTTCTGGTTAAGGTTACTCCATGGGGCTTTGTATCAAGGGAGGTTATGTATCGAAGCCTGAGAGCTGAACACACACACACACACCACCCCCGGTTTACCATTCAAGGAGAATGCAGTCTCTCCGCCGGGGTTTTTGACTCCGCCCCCGTGTCCTCCCAAACACGGCACGAGTGCAGATTGACTGCACCCGGCCACCGTACGCCTCCAGCCCCTGCAGGACAGATTTTACTTCCGCCCGTGCTACTCGCTTTCCCCACACCCGCGCTCGCTTCTCCCGCGGCCAAAACTTTTAACCGCCGCCCACGCGCTCGCTGACACACACGACCGCCGCGCTGGTTGTGAGCGGAAGCCAGAAGCTCTGGCTTATGATACATTAAAATAACTTTAGGGGAGGAAGGCTCAGGTTGCGGAGAGAGCCTTTCCAAACCCAATAATGTTACCAACTACTGTGTATTGTTTCCTACACACTATCCTTGCAGAGCATTAATATTGTATTGTATTTTATGTCTTTATTTATATAGCGCCAAAAGTGTACTCAGCTCTTCACAAAGAATATAGTACAGGGAATAAAAATGATACAATAAGTGCAGCAAAAACAGACAATTGGAAAGGAAATCCCTGCCCTGAAGAGTTTACAATCTAAGAGGTATCCCCCCATCCCCATCCCCACTCTCCTTTGTTCTCAACCCCTTTGTGAAACCTGCAAAACCCAGATCCCTGGGCGTGTCGGCAGGGTAAGTGTATTACCAGCTTAGCATGCCCAGGAACAAAGAAATACATGTTACACCAAGCACACTACATTATTATATATATGTTTGGCCAAATAAGCCACACAATAATGGATTTACAGGGACCTCAAGTGCATCCATCCAGACGGATAGGGGCAATAGCTGGGCTTAACCTTTTATTATAAGAGCCTCATTGCTCCTACTGCCACAAATATAATCAGATAACATGTGTAACCAGGTGTTTTAGAGCTGCTATTTCCACATATGTTAAATGGATACTTAATACAGTAAAGAAAAATATAATGTTTGGAAGTACAGTGAGTCAATTTAATTTTTTTTGTTTTTTTTAATCATTTAAATCACCTTATCCCAAGATAAACACCGAAACAGAAAGAAAAAAAACTAACGTCAATGTGGAACTTCAAAAGAACAAAAGACACAAGAGAAAATAAGAAATATATAGAGATAAGTGCAGACAATTATACTGGAATATTGTAACTCCACAATGATTAGAGATTACAAATCCCCAAGCATAAGATCACCTTCATGTCAAACCCTCCTTTAATTACAGAGGACGGAATGGTAACTATAGGCAAAAAGAGCAAGACATTACCCGAGTCCATATCTAGCACGTAATGTTAACCTTTTACATTTATATAAATCCACTACTCATAAAGGTGTCCAATAAAATGGGAACTATAGATTTTGTATTCACTTTCACTCCTAAACGTTTCATATTTTCATAAATTCTACATTGTTGATATATATTGCCCATTATATACACAGGCAGATAGGCATTACGCCAGTCTGGACTGGTGATACAGATTTGCACAAGCCTGATGTATCCCTTGTGAATGGCACCTGAATAAGTAATGTGGCATTCATTACTCTCATTCTGTTTTAACTCGCTTCTGTAAAATGTGCTATTTTATGCCATTGAAAGGAACGAAAAGAGGTAGCATATAAAATAATAGTCAAGTGGTTAAGAATTATTCATCCGACGTTCCGGTCCAACACAGACACCCTTTCTCAAGGTTTATTTTATGTCACAATACATTAATGAATAACCGGGTAAAAATCACATGTATATTTTTTTCGTTAATACATATTTTTACCTTTATCAGTATTTTGTGAATCCGGTCTTATGGTATAATTAATAGATATGACTATTTGCATTGTTCTAAATAATACCATTTACAGTGTAGCATCTGTTGGTTTGTTTTTAACATCAAACATACAGTTCTTAATATCTGTCCATCATGTCTCATGATCAGTTCTTTATTTTCATTCTCTTGTTTCTTGTTCGAACTCTGGTCTCCTTATCATTATTTTATGTCTGTTCCATACTCCCTACCTCCCATAGGATTAATAAGGCAGCTTTTCTCTGACACCTTTCATGTAACATTTGATCAGTTGTCCAAATAGTCTATTGCTGCCCTAATTATTACAAGATGCCTAGTTAACACTATAACAAATTGTGAAAAGTAAGATATATATTATACACACACACACACACACACACACACACACACACACACACACACACACACACACACACACACACACACACACACACACACACACACACACACACACACTTTGTGTACCATGGACTTTATTTAATACTGGTGTTGTGTAGCAGACATGTAATTTTTTTTAATGCAATGCTGTTTATCTAGGTTAGGTGCTCAGACAAGACGGAATCACCTTTTGCCGAGAGGGAGAGGTGAATCAGCTGGACTGAGCTAAAAAAAGTTCTTTATTCAAACATGGATAAAAACAAGAGGAGGGGAGACATACCCCTGCGCCTCTAACGCGTTTCACGAGTAATGCTACTCTTTGAGAAAGCCCAATTCTTGGGTGAAACGCGTTAGAGGCGCAGGGGTATGTCTCCCCTCCTCTTGTTTTTATCCATGTTTGAATAAAGAACTTTTTTTTAGCTCAGTCCAGCCTCCGCAGCCTTTTCTGCACCGTAGTGCCCGCTGATTCACCTCTCCCCCTCGGCAAAAGGTGATTTCGTCTTGTCTGCACTCAGCAAAGGAGCACACAGACCCGGACACACATGGACATATGTGAGTAATTTATTACTTGATTGGGAGCTCCCCCAGGTTCACTGGCTCATTTAGTTGCTGGATTCCATGAGAGGTCTGGGAGGGTCTCAGGACTTCCCCCAGACAACTCTCTTCATCCTTGCCAGACCGTGTTCCATCTAGGGGTTAATGTCTACAGTTCCATACATTCCTTCAGGACATCATGTGATCCGGTTTGCAGTACCTTATCTTTATGAGTGGGTTAAATGCTCTGTAGCACCAGTTAATTGAGGGACCTTACCTCAATATATTTTTTTAGGTTAGGTGCTCACCTGGCCGTAAAGATCTCATGAAATGGACAGTAACGTCAGCCCCATGGAACAGCTGCAGTTTCATGTCATTTCCAGAAATGTATTAACCCAGTGATTCCCAACCAGGGTTCCATGGTACCCTGGAGCTCCTTGAAGCAGTCTCAGGGGTTCCTCCTACGGACCACAGCCCCCCCCCTGGTGGTGGGGGTTTTTGGTATGTATTTTGTACGGTGAATTGAGTGAGTGGGGTAATTGACAGAAGGTAGGGGCGAGTGAGAGAAGGGAGGGGGGCGGAAGGGAGGGAGTGACTGAGGAAAAGAGGGAGTAAGAGTGAGACGCAAGGGATAAATACATGTGAGGCGGGAGGGGGGAGAGTTAGTGAGATGGATGGGAGACAAATACATGGGTAGAGGGTGGGAAATAGAGGTGGCTCGTGAGATGTGAAATGTTGTGACTGACCCCGTCGAACCTATTATGTGTCAGCCGGATAGGGGTTCCCCGAGATTTTTCGAAATACTTCAAGGGTTCCTCCAAACAAAAAAGGTTGGAAATCACTGTATTAACCAGTGGTGGGATTCAACTGGTTCGCACCGGTTTGTGCGAACCTGTTACAAACATTTCACAAGTTTGCCGAACCGGTACTTAATTCTCTTATCTTGGTGGGCGGCATCTTCTGGCATCTTTTCCCTGCATATCTTGTCAATATGGCCGCGTGACGGCAAATGGCGCCGTGTTGCCATGCCAACGGGAACGCCACGTGAAAAAACTGCATCACGTGACGTCCATTGCTATGGCAATGAGACGCTACGTGATGTCACAACGTAACGCAGCGTCTTATCATGACATTTCGTGAAGATTTGCAAGGGGAGCAAGCTGGGAGACGCCGCCCGGAGCCTGCCGTACGCACAGGTGAAGGTAAGAACCGGTAATTAACATTTTATAATCCCACCACTGATATTAACCCCCTCTAAGCCAGGAACCCCTGCAGGCTGCAAAACACTAAGTGCAATTACAGAACAAAGTGGACTTGTTTTCCCCTTGCTATAAAAGCTATGTACAGTATAAAGGACAAAGGGTCATTGAACATAAATGATCACATATGTTACTTAGAGAAAAATAAATCAGGGTAATTAAAATGTAATTTTCCTTCTAAAACGGTGTCAAGCGTAATTTCCCATGGCAGTGTTTTTCCAGGAAAAATCATTTCACTTTTACACACCAACATTTTTCATAATTGCATTTATTTGAATTGCGCTGCAATGTTGCATTTGGGCAACAAAGAGTATACTATCATAAAGGGAAGTTATGTGTAAGGCCACGTACATTGGGGGTGCGTGCGCACGACCGTATGCGCGCCTCTAGCTGGAGCGATTTGTGCCCTCTTGGTGAACGTGACAAGGGGGCGTGTTGCGGGCATGTCATGGGCGTAGCCGTGATGTCACAAAGCTGGTTCGCCATCATTGGGAGAACCGCTCACGTGACCCGTCAGTCGCGCGACAGAATCAAATGTATTTGCTTCCTCGCGCATCGCGAACACAGGCGCTTCTCATCTTGCACGCGGTCAGGCGCTGTAGGGACAGCCACATAGGCAGTGCATTTTTATTGTGTCGCGCCCGGCATCGCACATGCGCGGTCGCGGTAACAATGGATGCGGCCTAAGGAAACAGTGCTTCTAACAGATATTCACAAAATGAACAGGCCAATGAGTGCAAAAGAAATGAAGAATACTAAAGAAAAAAAAGAAAAGGAATAAGATATTAATATATATATATATATTTTTTTTATAGAACATTTTTATATATTTTCTGTAGCAGAAATTGACTGAGCTGTTCTTTTGA
This sequence comes from Ascaphus truei, assembly GCF_040206685.1. Lineage (NCBI taxonomy): Eukaryota > Metazoa > Chordata > Amphibia > Anura > Ascaphidae > Ascaphus > Ascaphus truei. The sequence goes on from NC_134498.1 coordinate 30,476,808, forward strand.
AAAAACAGCCTCTGAAAATTCAGGGGACCTTGTTGAATTATACTTGTTCTATGTGGTACAAATTCCAGTGTAGGAATTAGATATATCACCTTTGTCAGGGGCGTAGTTATAGCCCGGGGGCCCACACTCTTGGTGGTCTCCAGACACCCGCGTTGACCACCCGAGGACTAGCGTAAATCACCCGAAGGCCCACGGACACCCGCGTTGACCACCCGAGGACTAGCGTAAATCACCCGAAGGCCCACGGACACCCGCGTTGACCACCCGAGGACTAGCGTAAATCACCCGAAGGCCCACGGACACCCGCGTTGACCACCCGAGGACTAGCGTAAATCACCCGAAGGCCCACGGACACCCGCGGGGACCACCCGAGGACCCCCGGACGTTGCGGTGTTAGTGACCTTAGTAGGTCTATAGAGGATTTACACCATTTATTATTTCTGTTTTCCTTATCACTATTCATGACATCACATTGAGGACCAGCGCTAAGGAGGACTTTTCTTCAACATTGAGAAGATAATACTGACGCAATCATTTTTCTTCATAACAATAAAGGAAAACATTTAGGGATATTCAGACATTCCCTGATAGAAGATACAGCTCAACCCCCCTATAACGCTGTGCTTGGGGTCCAAAGAATCATATCGCGCTATAAGCGGATTGCGTTGGAAATAATGTACAATTGTAAGCATTGTACAATAAAGTATGTAAGATACCAATAATCGTGCTGTAAAGTATTCATAATTATGAAAATTGGGAGCCGCGTTTGCATCGCGTTATAAGCGGATTCGCGTTGTAATGGATCGCGTTATAACGGGGTTGAGCTGTACAGTACATTAGCTGTGCAATGTGATCTGAAAGCCTTGGGAATATTATCAGAAACACGAACGTGAAATATATATTAATTAAAATTTTAAACCATTAATACTTAATTGAGAAACACTGCAGAAATATCTCTTTGGAAGCATTATGAAGGTTAACTTAATTTGGATGGATACTTGAAATAATGCAAATGGGAACTGTGTCTAATTAATACAGAAATAAAGTCTGACTAGTGGCTCAGTTTGTAGCCACGATGCAATAATATCTGGTGGGTAGAAGTGAAGTGATCGGCTCTATTAATTTGCTATTAAATATGAAAATTCTCTGATAAGTAATCCTGGGAAGATACAATGGGGCACATGTATCTAGTGCCAGTATGGGTTATCACACCAGTTCCTGGCGTTGACACCCATTAATAATAATAATAATAATAATATTATAATAATAATAATATTAATAATAATACCATTGCCTTGAATGTTTCCTATTGATGCCAGTGAAAATGACATGCAAATAATATGATGGCACACAGAAGTGATTGTATAGGCGCTTCCACAGAGAGTGGTCACTAACAATAAAGTGATCGGCAATTAGTGCTATAATACAAAGTTAATGGAAATGAGAAGGTACAATACCATCGCATCACATAGTTATGTCATAGCTACACTTGGCATTGCGCACATCCAGACCTTGGAGAAAAGGTGGGTATAAGTGGCACACCACTGTTATAACAGACAAATAAGGCGTTTTTTTGCTTATGGTGCTCACCTTCTGCTGATCCCGGCGTCTCAAAGCTGGATCCAAAAACTGGTACACAATGCAAGGTAGAAGAAGCACACAGAAGACTTATGTAGAGTTTCAAGAAACTTCAATTTGTATTCAAAGCATCAGAGCTAGTGAACAAGGTAACGTTTCAGGACCAAACGATGTCTGAGGAAAGGACATTTGGTCCTGAAACGTTACCTTGTTCAGTAGCTCTGATGCTTTGAATACAAATTGAAGTTTCTTGAAACTCTATATAAGTCTTCTGTGTGCTTCTTCTACCTTGCATTGTGTACATATCCACACCTTGAAATAGGGCTTTTTCAGGGTCCGGACGGGTGCAACGACACAGTTAGACATTCATTAAATAACATTATTAGTGTTGTTTCTAACATTATTTCCCTGTCCTCTTTCTCTCTACTGCAGATAGAGAACTATTTTAGGGTCTCTATTGGAATAAAGCGAAGACATACTTATTATCACATCACTGGAAGATAATGCAACGGTATGTTACAATTACGTGACATTAAACCTGTGCTAATGATAATGTAAAACAATCATCAGCTTTGAGGATACCATGTTAACTCGGGGAACATAACATCTGTTCTTGTCTTGGATAACATCACGTTATGGATCCTGCCTTAACAATACTTTGTGGATCTGGACTCAAGTGTCGGAGTTTAAAATAGAGCTCTGCCCAAACACCAGTGCAGTCAAACGGTTACCATTGTAACCTCGAATACGGAAAAAATTAATTCCCCCGGGGGAGACACTCAAGCTCTCAGCCAAACTACTGTAAATGGTATAGGTGCTAATGGGGTAATTAGTGACAGTAAAAAAGGGAGAGAGAAACCCGTAAGTGTTGTACACTAATTAATGATAGTGGAAACAGTATAATATGGATAATGATGAGATGCTAAAAACACATTTTTCATATAAATGCTCAATTAAATAAGTGTGTATGACAGATGTGTATATACAACATACACAGTGTCTTTATAACCATCTCATATGTAAATAGGCATATTTGTCTTTCTGGAATACAAATAATGAGGTCCCATTTATTAGGGATAGCAGTGACTAAATGTCATAAACACAGAGTATGGTTAGAAAAACAACGGATTAGAAAGATAAGAAAGCTATTGTTTAATCAGAGAAGACCCGGTCTGGGTGGGCGGGTAGCAAGCAGTCTGCTTAAAATTGTAATGATAGCAGTGGGCTTCATGCTAAATGCAGCTCAAAAAAGTGAATTCATGGATGGGACAAAATCCCTCAGTGTTTTCTGGGGCACAACAGGTTACCTGTAGAGCTACTGAGGCTAAGCTGATCTGTGTGTTAGCCCATATAATTCAAAGACAAAGAGAGGTGAATATATAAAGAGGAGATAATATGGGAAGAAAGGTCCCTATAACACCCTTACTCACTAAAACTACTGTAAATGACTAGATATCTTCTTGAATGGCACAGATCAATAGAGCTGCAAAGCAGGACGGGGGATGCCAGTAGCCATGTTGAGGTCGTCTCAACGCACCCCACTTAGGTCTGCCCCCCAGATTGGTTGCTGACGAATGACGTCAGCGATATACGAGCACAGACGTGCACGTTGTGTGTAACTACAGAATGCGCTGTTTCCATGGTAACTTCAGATGTGAGAGATTAAGAAAATCATGATTTTTAGCACATTAAATATATATTATATTTAAAGAGCAGGGGGAGCTCAGGAGGCAAGATACTATCATTATGAGTTGGAGTCCTATGTACGCTTCCGGGGGTGGGATTGTTGCTTTAATAAAATAAATTGTGGGGGAATCCCAGTGAATGCTTCGCTCAAATCAATGATAGAATAGCTCACTGTGGATTTCCCTTGGTTTGGGATAATAAATAAAGCACTTTATAAGATATATCAAATAAATACTGTATTCTGGAGCAAATTGTCTATACTAGTTCAACACACCACTCGTGCTTGAAGGTGCAATTATGCTTACAGCAAGGGCATTTGCTTAGTTGCCTTTAGAAGGGAAGGCAGTGGAGAGGGAATGTGTATGAAGATTGGAAGATTGTTGGCAGATCTCAGCTTAGCTCTCTCCAAGATGTCACAACAAAAGATCACATTGACAATAATAACAGCATCCATTCATTGATGTTGCTACATGTTGCATTTTAGTAGACCTCTGTAATAAAAAAAATAATAGAGTGCACACATGAATCAGTAAAACACCCAGAGGTAATTACCAATAGGGCCACGTGACTAGGGAAGAAAGGCGATTGGTTAATGGAAAGCTAGTAAATTTAGGCGGGAAATGTGTATGTGTTAGGGATTGGTTGAAGATGTATTGCTAGGTTAAGGGGAAGACTCAAATCATTGGCTCAGGAGTTAGATAGGGAGGAGTCACATTTTGTGGGAATTTGGGGATAGAAGTTAAGGCCAGAGGCAAGGTATTATGCTATATATGATGCATGGTCTCTGAAATAACCCAACAACAATGTAACTGTTCCTAAGCATGGTCTGAGGAATGGTTACATTGTTTTTGGGTTATTTCTAAGCACGGTCTCAGGAATAGTTACATTGTTGGGAGTTATTTCTGAGCAAGGTCTCCGGAAGGGTGACATTGGTGGGTTATTTCTGAGCCCGATCTCAGGAAGGGTTACATTGGTGGGTTATTTATGAGCACGATCTCAGAAAGGGTGACATTGGTGGGGTATTTCTGAGCCCGATCTCAGGAAGGGTTACATTGGTGGGTTATTTCTGAGTACGATCTCAGGAAGGGTTACATTGGTGGGTTATTTCTGAGCAAGGTCTCAGGAAGGGTGACATTGGTGGGTTATTTCTGAGCACGATCTCAGGGAGGGTGACATTGGTGGGTTATTTCTGAGCACGATCTCAGGAAGGGTGACATTGGTGGGTTATTTCTGAGCACGGTCTCAGGAAGGGTTACATTGGTAGGTTATTTTTGAGCACGATCTCAGGAATGGTTACATTGTTGGGAGTTATTTCTGAGCAAGGTCTCAGGAAGGGTTACATTGGTGGGTTATTTCTGAGCACGATCTCAGGAAGGGTTACATTGTTGGGAGTTATTTTTGAGCACGATCTCAGGAAGGGAGACATTGGTGGGTTATTTCTGAGCACGATCTCAGGAAGGGTGACATTGGTGGGTTATTTCTGAGCACGATCTCAGGAAGGGTTACATTGGTGGTTTGGTTGTGATGGTAATTTAGATCCCTGGCTGAGGGCAGAGCCACTGTTATATAGGATATATGTTACATTATATTAACCCATTGTAGCACAGGGTAGTCATCTAGGCATGGAAAGTCAAAGTTGACCACTTAGCCTACAAATGGGTTAATATGAATGGAAATGTTTTTAAATAACTATTTCATCACATTCCGTGCTGGTTTAGCTTATCTTTAATATGTATATAATGGACAATATATTGTTCCTTGTATACAAACTGCAGGAAACATAGGGGTAACACCAGCTTGGAGTAGCCTATAAAAAAACCTGTGTAAATATGACTGTTTGTTTTTACCGAGGTCGATATTTTTTTATGCATCCCCCCAGAAAAGTGTGATATTTTGGGCTGTGCCACATTGATTTATTCCATGATTTTTTAAAAATGCACTATTTGGGTGCCAATGTCGCATTTTTAGGTGACCACAGCTTGAAGTTTCCAGGCCTTGGTCCCCACGTAAAATGCCCTGCTTTCTTTTTATCCCGCTTCTTGGAATCCAGCTCCATGTAACAGTGTTCGGAGCCTTTCTGCTGTTTGGTTACTGGTGCTTCATTTATGTACACAGCTCAACTTAGAGGTAGTTTTATATTTTTCAGGAAGTCGTTTGAAGGAAAGTTCTTTACATTTTTCTGAAACTTTAATTTTGTTTAAAGGAATCATCAATTCAGAAATGAAAAAAAAATTACCTTATTTCTCCCTCTCCCGTCTCTTTAAAACAGAGTCTAGCGGGAGCAGTGATGTTCTTGGCATATAAAACAAAGCAATTCCTAAAAGCCCCAAGCAATTCAACGGTCCCGTGTTCACTAGTTTTTGTTTATCAGCACTTATAATACTTTTTCCTTTGCTTATGTATTACTAAGCTTATTTTGTTTTCTTTAAATGGACCCTATCCACCTATGCTGATATTTTGTAACAAAAAAACAGAATTCATTTAGTTGGTACAGATCTTGAAGTAGCCAGTAACACTGATACTGGTCTACTTCTGGGACCTGGGTATGGAACACAGCCCTACTACGTATGTGTTCCATAATGGCCCAAACCCTTAACAGCCCAGCGGCTCTGCATGGAAGAACCTGAATGTAGCCGTCACTAGAACACTGAGCCTTCTCTGAATGGATGCAGCATTTTCTAAAGCTTCACATTTCTTAGGAAATGAATGATTTTCCATAAATAAATGGAAAGCGCTTTCTATTAATGCTGCAAGGGCATTTAACAAATCACCCTATAATGTGTGGCAGGACTGCCCATTAACAATACCCCCACAAGAGGCAGTACCAGCTGCTCAGCCACTTTAATTACAGGTTTGCTAGAATATTTTTACAGGGACGCTCTACACTTTATGAAGTATACTATTAAAGGGCAGGCACTTTCCCTCGTGTTTTGGTTCCCAAGATAATTATGTCTTTTGGTTCTTAAAATGTTTCTGGTTGTGGTCCAGGATCAGCCTAAACTTTGTTTGGTTTCAGATTTTTGTCAAATTATAGAAAAAATAATAAGCAGGAAATGCTAATGAAGCAGAATGCAAGTATTTCAGTCTCAATACACCCCAAACACTTTGTCACATATGACAACCCATCTTCAAGATGAACCCTCTTGTTTTGTGTAGCGGAAGCAAGGATACATCAATCATTATATTGTATATTGATATTTGTAGTGTGTACTGTAGATCAGTGTGTTTGTCTTCCTTGTCCCCGTTCCTCCTGGGTTTACCCCTCTCTGGGGCAGTATTTGTTTGGGTAGCTGCTTCTTTATCATGCCCTGTGCAATATGCTTTGTTTGTGAGACTTGTTTGCTCTCTTTGCATTAAATTGCTTTGTGTTTGACCACTATTAGTGTCACAGCTGTTTATGAGTGCTGCAGGTACTCTCTTATTATTACAGTATATTGTATATATTGCTGCCCAGCTACACCTGAGTACAGGGCTGTCTCCCCACGTTATTGCCATGAGCCAAACTAGTACAGACTGGCATCTAATGTGCTTCCTTTTCTGCTTTGTATAGACGATGCTGAGAAATGTGGCTTGAATGTGGAATGTATAAGCATTGTCCTTTAACTGGATGTAAGATCAATTACTTCCAAAACTCTTCTGTTATTTAAAATGTTTACTCTTAATGGATTTTATGCTCCGAGCTAATTTATCATATGTAGGCAGTCACTTTTTTCTTTTAAGATATTGACAAATATTGTAATTACCCCAAATCTATTCCGAAGCCTAATAAATAACATTTGCAATATGAAATCATTGTTTTTATATTAACATTTGTCATCCCTAAGGGCATGTAAAATATTGTAGTTTTGTATTTCAGACAACTGCAGCAAAAGGGAGCTTAATATACGTGTTAGATGTGTCATTTTGTTTCGCCTGTAAGTAATTGAAGCAAATAAAAGCTTTTCCCATTGGATATTAACTAAATGATCCATTTAAGTGTAACTTAGCAGTAAATGAGGATATGTGCAAGGTTTTCTGGTCGTTAATGACTGTCAGAGATACTGAGCACTTATGCCCAGATCCATAAAGGGTGCTAAGCTATATGAACAGAACCAATGGGAATTGAATAGATGATGTAAAAATATTTAAAGTGTACTAAGAGTAAATGCAAGTATAGTACACACTGCGGCTGGCTCCTAAGTCCTAGTCTCCCCTTTGTTACTCCTGATCGCAGCTCTGATGTTCTTCTTGTCCTCCCTCCTCACGGCGACCTGCGGGTTCCGGAGGGTTTCCTGCAGTGACAGTGATGGAGCATGGTGACGTCGGAAGGGGGCGTGATTAGCACAGATGCCAGTTACCAGGGATTTCTTCTCGCAATCTACGCATTTCACTAGACACGGCTAGCTTCGTCATGTACACTCTGTAAGTGCATTTTAATCATTTTTCTATTAAATTCCCTTGATACACTGGTCTTGCCCGATTATAAGGCAATATTTTTTCAACAAAGTTAAGTTGAAAGTACATACTCGCTTTATAATTGGGCCCCGCCCACTTTGCGAGCCAATCGGCAGTCGGATGTATGAGGGAGGAGGGTAAAATGGAGGAAGCTCCATCTTGGGGCCTGAGGCAACCATGTTGCTTGTGGTAGGAAGATCAAACTGGGAAACATGGAGACACGCGACGAGAGAAGCGGGCGCACACACGCACCCAGAGACACACACAAACTGTGTATATCTGTGTGTAAGCTTTTTCCCCCCAGCTACTACTAAAATTAGAGGGTCGCTGTAACAGGGGACTTATCCCTGTTCAGTAATGTTCCTTTAATCTACCAGTGTGGTAGTTAATTACTAAACACCACCTGCCTGATTAGATTGTTTACAAAAAGCCTGCCTTTGAGACAGGAAGTGACTCTCTTTAGCTCTGACTGAGAGCTGACCTTTGGAGAGACAGAGCAGAGGTTCTTGAGTCCCAGGAGAGACTGACCAAAAGAAACCCAGATCTCTGGAGCTGACCAGTCTTGAGCTCTTCCAGCCACACAGCAGAGCTGATTGCAAGACACCAAATAAGACATCTAGACCTGGATGCTGATATTTTTCTGTGCACGCACGGGTGCGGTTCCAAGAGAGCAGAGAAGCTTACTCTACAGCAACTAAACAGATAAGACTTTCCTTATTAAGAGACTGCTTATATCTGCTTATTTTCATGTTATGTGTTTGGGCTGGGAGAAGCTTAACTAATGGAGATGTGAACTAATTGCAAGGATTTCACTAGAAATACTCCCAAGTGAATGGAAGCTTTGTTCCCCCCCCTGTGTTTGGATAATTTTCTGATAAAAAGGAAAAGGCACAATAAAGCCTATTATAATTTCACATTATAAACGTCTCCAAATTGTGTACCTCTGTGAACGTCCGTCTACAGTCGCCTTATTTTCAGGGTCACCCTATAATCGGGCAAATACGGTACTTCACCACCTTATAGTGCCGACAACGCGACCGTCACGTCGAAACAAATGCATTGTCGCCATCACCGTCACTATAAGCGCGGCTTTAGATACTATATATAGTGACATTCAACACCATTACATTGCCTCAAAGTGACATTTTTTTCCTACTCACTGCCCATATTCACATAGCTATTTTTTTCATTTGTTTTTTCAATATCAATAACTTTGTATCAACATTCACATGTCCTATCACTGTTGGTATTAATTGTTATAAATACTACACACCCATTTAAAATAATCATTTATGCATTTCTGTGAGTGCACAACGTAGGTAATTTGTTTCTATTAAGCTGTATGAATATGAGTAAAGCGTGCTAAAGTTTTGCACTCTTTTGTGAATCTGAATCTTGGGCACTATTGCAGTTTAATGAATAACATTATTGCACGGAAACTCCTATTGAATACAGTAGGTTTTAATAACACAATTACAATTCTAACTACCTGCAATGCAGAAACTGTTATTGCAAATAATATGTTATTTTGTCTGTCGTGTTTACCTTTCTGCAGTGGGGCGGGGGTGGACATAGGCTGTAACTAGCACCTTATCACGTTACTATGAGTCCGCGGTGCTAGACGGCTATTCTTTCCTCCTTTCCACTTTGTAATGTAATGCAACAGTATTTAATGTCTGGGATTTGCACTTCTTTGTTTAACCTTGGTAAATGTTATCTCGTGGACCGAAACTTTGGTACATAAATAGTATACAAATTATATCACGGCAATTAGGTACGACAAGCTGCTCCCTGTAGATTTATTCTAATTGTTAACATTGTGTTTTGAAATAGCTCTTCTAATTGGTTTGATGGCAGTTCAGATTGTTTGCCCGGGTTTTCCTTGGTAAATTGGAAGTTTTTAGTTTATAGAAAATAAAAATGACTGTCCTGTCATTATGACCCTGATGCACAGTACATGGTCAGGACATAGAACCTGGAACGCCGAGACCTCTTGTTTTGACGTATCCGGTACATTCTCATTTTGTAGGGTGTGATGGTGATGATGGAAGTGGGGTCCCCTCCGCTTCCGTTTCTGGCACATGGGTGCCAGGCTTATCATGTGGTTGTGCCTTGGGTGATCACATGACCCGGAAGTGCCTCAGGACACCTAGCACTAGACTGGTTAAAGCTGCAGTTCAGTCAATATCCTGCATGTGTGTTTTTTTAAATAAATCAGTTCCGCAGTAAGAAAAAATACTTTTAGCATTTTCTGTTTTTAAAAAAACAACTTTGAAAGACCAATTTTCTTGTATTCTATTTTAACAGCCATTTGCTAAGGCATTGCCCCTTCATGTCCTGTCACAAGTCCTGGCACATCCCCTTTGTCAGCCCTGCCCTCCCTCTAGCACATGTCAGTGCAGGAGTGCTCATGAATATTCATGAGCTTCCACTGAGTGACAGAAGCAGAAGAAAAACATATCCCTTCTCTAATGATGTCACCAAATTTCGCCGATCAATACATGGAGAACGAATTGAGCTGCAGCTATACAGTTCTTTAGGTAATTAGAGATTGCCCACATGAAACTATTGAAGTAAAAAAAATAATTAAAAAAAAAAAAAGACTGAACTGCAGCTTTAAAGCAACTTTCTCCTAAGCTGTTGACTCTAAAACTTGTAAATAAAAACTCATACCAGTAGGAATACAGCAATTCTCAATTATATAGCACTATATGCTGTAAGTCCAAAGGTTTATACAGGCATACCCGGCATTAACGTACGCAATGGGACCGGAGCATGTATGTAAAGTGAAAATGTACTTAAAGTGAAGCACTGCCCTTTTCCCACTTTTGATGCATGTACTGTACTGCAATTGTCATATTCGTACATAACTGATGTAAATAACGCATGTGTAACAGGCTCTATAGTCTCCCCGCTTGCGCACAGCTTCGGTACAGGTAGGGAGCCGGTATTGCTGTTCAGGACGTGCTGACAGGCGCATGCGAGAACTGCAGTTTGCCTATTGAGCGAAATGTACTTACTCTCGAGTGTACTTAAAGTGAGTGTCCTTAAAGCGGGGTATGCCTGTATAGCACTATATACGGTAAGTCCAGAAGCGGTTTATTTTTTTTTACTGGTTTTGCAGAAGTTTCAGCAAATTGTGTTTTATTTTATTTGTTTAGTTGGATTTTTTTTTTCTATTTCAGAAATAAGAATATTTACATTGGGAATGACTGGTAAATAAATTATAGCCAAATAGCAGAAAAATATACTTTCATTATTTCGGTTATTTCAATACCAGTTTCAATGTTTATGCAGCTGTGATTTTGTTTTGAAAAAGACAGAACGTTTCCATTGATCATAGGATTTAAAAATGGTTATTTTCATGAACCGTGGAGGAGTTTTGACTCTTGCATAAAATAAAATAACAAAGGTAATTTTAAGTTCTACTCTTAACATGGCTGAACAGATAACCTTGTTACCTTACAAATGCTAATTAACAATTTGTATGCAGTGCTAAGGAATTACAGAATAATTAACATATAGTTATCTGTCCTTTAATCAATTATTAAGGATCACCATCTGTTCTACACTAACAGAGAAAAGACTTAAGTATTTTCTGGACGCTGCAGCATCCGATCGCAAGTGCACATTTATTAATTAGAAATATTTCTAGGACCTCTCTTTCATAATATTGGAAAAACCTTTATACATTTTTTTTTTTAACCCGGTGTTCAGGCGTTTTAATTCTATATAATAACTGGCATGACCTGACAGTATCAGTCCAATAAGATATGATCTAATTGTACAATTATACCTATTTCACAGGAATAAAAGGTTCAAAACGGATGAATGTGGCTCATAGCATGACAATCATAAACTCTACAGTTAAAGGGAAGTACTTACTATATACAGTCAGTTCCATATTACCCCTTGTGTGAATATAAGGCCTCCTATAACTGGGAGGTAACCCTCCCTTCTTGACTTCTAGGGAGATTACATCAGTGTACAATATTTGGCTACTCGGTATAGGTTACCTTGACTCAGGGTGCTGGTCGATAAGGTGGTAACGAAATAATGGGCGTCAGGAACTTTTGTAGTACAACATCAGTCTTTATTCATGTCACTATGGAAGGCCGCAGATAGATTTCCCGGGCCCAAGGACTAGAGTTACGTCCGGGCCCAACCCCAGTGACAGCCCCTTCCATCTCTGCGGTATTGCAAGCCCCCCCATTTCACACCTCATGAGCCCCCTCTATTTCCCCCCTCTTCCCATATATTTTTTTCCCCTCAGTCTCACTCCTTCGTCCTCACTCACCCCCTCTCACTCACTCCCCCCTGCCTCGCATGTATTTCTCTACCTTGCGTCTCACTCTTACTCCCTCTTTTCCTAACTCGCTCCCTCACCCCTCGCTCCTCTCACTCGCATCAATTACCCCCCTATCACTCAATCCCCCCCACAAAATACATAGCCAAAAACCCCACCCCCTAAATATATACAAAACCCCCAATACCTATAAAAATACACCCCCAAAACATACAAAAATATACCCCCAGTATAAATAAAAATACACTCCCCAATTACATCTAAAAATACACCCACCCCAAATACATATAAAAATATATCCACCCCAATATATATATAAAAATACACCCACCCCAATAATAATAATAATAATTATTATTATTACTGTCCCTCCCTTGTATAATACATATACAAATACAGCCCCCAAATACATATAAAAATAAACCCACCCCCCGACTGCTCAGCCAGGCCCCCTGCAGCCACCGGGCCTGGGACACCTGTCCTGGCTCTCCCCCCATCCCCCCACCCTGTTGGCAGCCCTGTCCCCAGGCATGGGGACACACCACATGACATAAGGGGGGTGGGGGCTGGTCTGTTCTATTACTTTATGAATACATCCCTGTCAATTCTCCCTGAGGCTCCACTCGTGCTCCCGGAACCTGCCTCTCGAGAACCTTCCTCCTATCCTAAAAACCTCATTGTGATGTCAGGGTCCCTATGGCAATACAGGGTGGGGCCCAGCATACACTAACCCTTAGGAAGGGGGTTACATAACAATTCAGACAAAAACAAAGCAACCAAAGGAAAGGACAGAAGCCATAATGCTTAGCATGGAAGTCACATTCCAAATATAACACACAAAAAAGCCCGCTTGTGAGCACATTCTCAGACAGACCTGAATTTCCCCATTATCAATGCTTCCACTGCAGCTAGGGATTCTGGGTAATGAGATAAAATTGAGCACTCACAGTAAAATAAAAAATATACAGAGTGATGAAGGCGCATACTTACTTAGAAATGCTACTCTGTAAGGCAGTTTCCATCCTAAATAGACTGCAAAAAGCCATATTTACTAAGACGTGCTGGAAGATGTCTTGTAGGGGTCACTACGTTGTAAATATGGGCTATATTCTGTGATTAAACCAATAAGTGACAGAACATTCAGGGGATGTGAATTTATAATATTCTGATAAGTTTTAATTTTAGGTGATCAATAGTGCAAAGCAGTTACAGTTTGTACCTGCATTAATATGCTGAGTTTGTTGTTTTCGTTTAATTACGTGATGTGGTCACAGTGATTAAACGTTAGTGACTAAAAATGCAAAAGAAAAAAGTATTTTAAACAAACTAAACTGTGTTTGAAACAATTCAATTGATAATTAACATTTTTTAAAAAACCATTAGGGAATTATTCTCCTATTTTCTGCTCCAGAAAAATATGTCATATGTTAGTTATTTTCACAGTTACATTAGAAGTGGAGCGATAATAAATAAAGTGTTGACAGTAATTTTTTTTGCTTTCTGAAATATTGTAAAACATGTCTATTGCTTTATATCCCATATTTAGGTCTTTAAAAAGACCAGATGAATAGCATTTGTCCAACAGTTTTATTTTAATCAAATACACTTGATGTCCTTTAAAAACTGAAGCTAAAAAATTTATGCTTGGAATAACAACTCAGATTCCGCTTTTCCTTGACAGCTGTAAATGGGACAATGCTGGGCCTGTTTACTGCTATTTAAAAACCACTGGATTGTCTTTTTGCAAAAAGATAATCACAGTATTCAACAGAGCCAGCTAAAGCAAGAATGTTTTTCTTTGCTATAAAATTGAATATTTATGTTGGTCAGAGGGTCTTTCATGTGAACTGAAGTGTCACAACACTAGCTATTGTGCATTATAATAGTAGCTGTTCTAGCTGTGCACTTCTCTTTAAATGCTAAATATTATAATAAGAAAAAATTGTGTACAGGTGTACATGCACCACAGTGCATCTGGGGTGCGCTAGGTTTAATATAAGCTATTCTACATAAGTAGTAACAGAATACATACGTGTGTGTCTGTGGTATATAAATACAGTAGATGACCATGTGTGACCTTTTGATGTTACTCACTGACCAAATGAACAAAAAGAAACACAAAGAATAAAAAAAATAAAACAAAATTATATAAAATATTATTAATGTTGGTTTAATCAAATAATCACATGCATAAAACAAGTAACCACTGATAGTATGGTCCCCTAGAGATGCAGACCAATTGCTAGCACAGATTTAGGGTCTCTGTCAGTTCCCGGAGTATAAATTGTTCCACCCACCCAAAAAACACTAAGAAAGGTATATGAGGATATTTAGATGTAAAGTCCTCCTAGGTGTGAAATAGTCCTTCTATACGGTTGGTTGTTGATGCTCCCCACAAAAGAGGATACCACTCCTCTTGTATATAGAACACCTCAGAAAGAAGAAAAGAATGTGAAGGGTGCAATCCAAATATATAAAGTATTTTATCACTTTAAATGATCATAAACGATGCAATACAATATTGTGCACTCACACAAGGTAATACAAAATAAAAATAGGATTAAAAATTGTATAATTGCCTGAAAAAAGTCTCCAGTTTCACACCTCCTGTATTTTGCTGCTGGCTGGATATCAATTGTGAGGGCAGCACTTTTCCTGGGTATCCGCTGGACTGCTGTGTTATCTCAGTATATAGGACGTGTCTGTTTGAAGTTCCGCAAACCTCTGTTGTTTGACAGTGGTTACAGGTCCTCTCCACAGGTGCCTTCTGTTCCTGATCAGCGTCCTTGGCGATGCTGTATCCCCAAGCTCCTTCCTGGTCTGACGTCACTGACCGGAAGTGAGGAAGCCACACTAAGTGGAGAAACATAGGCGGAGTAGTAGCAGGCACAGACTGCAGTTAGTCTCCATGATTCACTCCCCACCTGCACTGAGTAAAGAGACTCTGAGAGCTGTAACATTGGTTGGAGCGCTGATGTGAACGCGTCACTTCCGGTCAGTGACGTCAGACCAGGAAGGAGCTGGGGGATACAGCATCGACAAGGACGCTGATCAGGAACAGAAGGCACCCATGGAGAGGAGCTGCAGCCACTGTCAAACAATGGAGATTTGCAGAACTTCAAACGGACACTGGCTCTATATACTGTAAAAATTCGAAAAAGAGGGCCGCTGGTCCACTCCAAATGAAAATAATATTGTCTGTATAGCGATACCATAGGACCAGGTTTGCGCCATACGGATTGTGATGACATATCACATTCTCCTCCCAAACTCCCATAAAGAGTTTTGCATAACTTGGCGCAAACCTGGCACCCATGGCCGTGCCACACAACTGCAAATAAAAATTACTATCAAACCAAAATAAATTATGAGTTCAAATGTAATTAATACTATCTAAAATTAAATTTACTTGAATCAGATCAAATTTTTGTAGCGTCCCATTGTCATGGCAATGTGGTGTCATTTGACGCTGCACAGCCATGTTCACTGCAGTTGGAGGGGGAGTTGCAGGAGGATGCCGGGACACACCGCCACACCACGTCGCACCAAGTAAGAGATTTAAAAAAAAAACATTTTTCTTAAGTAGAAGGTGGCAACCCTGGCGACGGGCCTAGGTTTTACCCTTATGACAACTAAAACACTTATTCTAACTTCTATACCTTTTATCTCTTCTTGCATATAACAGATTTGTTATTGAACAGCAGTACATTTTAAGGAAAGGGAAACGTTTTTCTCTCTTAGAATGAACATACGGTACTGAAAAGTGATATGAAATATCTCAATACATTTTTAGTCTCACAAAATTGATTCTGTGTAAAGAAATTCAAGTATGGAACACAAGGTCACAGCCAATCAGCAAGTCTATAATTTTAACTTTAAGTCAGCTATAGATACATAAGCATTAAATTGTCAAATAAAGAGGTGGGTAAGAGGCAAGCGGGCAACAAAACACGGCTAATATATATTAGAATGAAACCGGACAATGCCAATGGATTTATTGTTTATGGTTACTGTACATGTAGGTACTGAAAACAGAAGGGGGTATCATTACCATGACTGAGGATAACAAAGGTGACAGAGTGATGGTCAGAAAAGGCGCTAAAACACTGTTAGTGCTCACTAAATAATAAGTGACGTAGAAATGTTTTTCTAAACAAAAAAACATTTGAGGATAACAAAGGGGCATGTTATCACTATGCTCCCACACATTTTTAACTCCTCCCTCTACTCTGGTACCTTTCCCTCCTTCAAACATGCAACAGTTATACCATTACTCAAAAACAGCAAGCTTGACCCTACTTTTCTTTCTAACTATCAACCTGTCTCCCTTCTGCCTTTTGCCTCTAAACTCCTTGAATGTCGTGTTATCTCTCGCTTGCTCCATTTTCTCAAAACCTATTCTCTCCTAGACCTGCTACAATCTGGCTTCCGCACTGCTCACTCCACAGAAACAGCCCTCACTAAAATAACTAATGACCTCCAGGCTGCCAAAGACAAAGGTCAATACACTCTGCTCATATTACTCGACCTCTCTGCAGCATTTGACACAGTGGACCACCCTCTTCTCCTTCACATTCCCCTTTCTCTTGGTATACGTGACAAAGCTCTATCCTGGATCTCCTCTTACCTCTCTCACCGTACTTTCAGTGTCTCTTTTGCTAACACCTCCTCCTCTATCGATCTCTCTGTGGGGTACCCCAGGGTTCTGTCCTGGGACCTCTTCTCTTTTCTCTTTACATACTCTCTCTGGGTGACCTAATCACATCTCTTGGGTATATCACCTCTATGCTGATGACACACACATTTACTTTTCAACCCCTGACCTTACACCTGCTTTACAGACCAAAGTTTCTGAATGTCTCTCTGCTATATCATCCTGGATGGCCCTAAACTTAGCATGTCAAAGACAGAGCAACTCATATTTCCTCCAAAACCTGGCCCTACTACCTCCTTCCACATTAATGTTGGAAGTACTACCATTCACCCAGTAGCAAAAGCACGCTGCCTAGGGGTCACACTCGACTCCACTCTCACATTCTCCTCTCACATTCAAAAGGTAGCTAAAACCGGTGCTTTTTCCTCTGCAATATTACAAAGTTACGCCCTTTGCTCTGTTGCTCGACTGCTAAAACTCTGACACAGACCCTCATTCTCTCCCATCTCGATTACTGTAACCTTCTGCTGTCCTGCCTTCCTGCCTCTCACCTGTCTCCCCTACAATCTATACAACAAAAGACAGAGAAGTCCAATGTTACATCCAATTTGACAAAATATATAGTAATTAGTATATTGTTAAATACTTCAATAATAATATTCTCATGAATAAGGGTCATTTAGTTAAACTCTTTGGCCAAAGCGTTATAAGCCTGCAAGCCAGCATCAAGGCATAACCAAATTTGCAGGTCCTAACAATGACCTTGTTTAACTAAATGACTCTTATTCATGAGAATATTATTATTGAAGTATTTAACTATATACTAATTACTATATATTTTGTCATATTGGATGTAGCATTGGGCTTCTCTGTTTTTTGTTGTATACATTTGGCCGCACTCAGAAGCACTCCTTTTGACATAAATATATTCTGCTCTCGGCCCCATATCTTAAAGGTCAACTTTCCCCCACAGCACCAGTAGTTTTTCGCAAAGCTTTGAGCAGTGTTCGACAAACCTATTCCCCCGCAAGCCCGGGGCGAGTGGATTTGCCCTCGTGGCGAGCTCCTTATGGCCGCCCAAGCAGCGCACGTGTTTTTTTTTTTAATTTTCCCTGCTCGCGCTGAAATTTTTTTTTTAAAATCCAGCAGCTTGATTGGCTGACAGGACTTGGTGGGCTGCCAAGATTTTTTTTTACATCCAGGCTAAGGCCACGCAGGTGCATCCTCTTCCTGCTGCTTGAAGAGGTTAGTACAGTACTCCATTGCATCTCCCTGTCCCCGCTTCCCCTCCCTGTCCCCGTGTCTGTCTGCGGGGTGGGTGATGGTAGCGGGGGTGGGTGATGGTAACGGTGTGTTCCCCCTCCCCCCCAGTCCTCCCCCCCCCAGTCCTCCCCCAAGTCCTTGCTTCCCTCCAGTTTCCCGTGTCTACCCGCGAGGTGGGAGATGGTAGCGGTAGTGTTCCCCCCCAGGCCCCGCTTCCCCCCCAGGCCTCTCCCGCCCCGCGCAGGGGGAGCATGGTGCTGGTCGCGGCCTTTCCTCTCTTCCTTTCTACGCCACCCCCCTCGAGTCCCAGGGGTTCCGCTGGCCGGCCGCACTCACTGCTGCCCCTGGCCTTTCCCTCTCCACTCTCCTCTTCTACCTCCTAGGAGCGTGCGTGCAGTCCTCGCTGTCTGTGAGCTGAGAGGGGAGTGGGGGAGAGGTCATCTGTGGTGTCGGCTTCTTCTGTAAACTTTCATGTGAGCTACCGGAGGTGGGGGGAGGGGGAGCTGCTGCTTCTTCTTCTGCTCAATGTTGTGTGTGTGTGTGTGTGTGTGTGTGTGTGTGTGTGTGTGTGTGTGTGTGTGTGTGTGTGTGTGACAGACTGTGTGTGTGTGTGTGTGTGTGTGTGTGTGACAGACATCGTCTGTGCTTGACAGACATTGTGTGTGTGTGACAGACAGTGTGTGTGTGTGTGTGTGTGTGTGTGACAGACATGTGTGTGTGACAGACGTGTGTGTGTGACAGACGTGTGTGTGTGACTGACGTGTGTGTGTGTGTGACAGACGTGTGTGTGTGACTCATGTGTGTGTGTGACAGACATTGTGTGTGTGTGTGTGTGTGTGTGTGTAACAGACATTGTGTGTGTGACAGACAGTGTGTGTGTGTGTGTGTGTGTGTGTGTGTGTGTGTGTGTGTGTGTCAGACATTGTGTGTGTGTGTGTGTGACAGACATTGTGTGTGTGTGTGTGTGTGTGTGTGTGTGTGTGTGTGTGTGTGACATTGTGTGTGTGTGTGTGACAGACATTGTGTGTGTCAGACTGTGTGTGTGTGCGTAGGACACCAGAGGAACCCCCCAATCAGTTACCCCCTCCCCACTCAGTAACAGTCAGTCACCTCCTCTCCACCTAGTCACCCCCACAGTCAGTCACCCCCCACAGTCAGTCACCCCCCCCAGTCAGTCAGTCACCCCCCCCCCCAGTCAGTCAGTCAACCCCCCCAGTCAGTCACCCCCCCAGTCAGTCACCCCCCAGTCTCTCTCTGTCTCCCCGTCTCTCTCTCTGTCTCCCCGTCTCTCTCTCTGTTTCCCCGTCTCTCTCTCTGTCTCCCCATCTCTCTCTCTGTCTCCCCGTCTCTCTCTCTGTCTCCCCTCCCTCTCTCTGTCTCTCTGTCTCCCCTCCCTCTCTCTGTCTCCCCTCCCTCTGTCTCTCTGTCTCCCCTCTCTCCTCTCTCTGTCTCCCCTCTCTCCTCTCTCTGTCTCCCCTCCCTCCTCTCTCTGTCTCCCCTCCCTCCTCTCTCTGTCCCTCTGTCTCCCCTCCTTCCTCTCTCTGTCTCTCTGTCTCCCCTGCCTCCTATCTCTGTCTCTCTGTCTCCCCTGCCTCCTCTCTCTGTCTCTCTGTCTTCCCTGCCTCATCTCTCTGTCTCTGTATCTCCCCTCCCTACTCTCTCTGTCTGTCTCCCCTCCGTCCTCTCTGTTTCTGGATATCTTATTTACCCTGTATATATTAACTGCCCTATACCTACACCGAAATAACCTATACTGCTTTCTTCCAGATCTTACTCTCAAGCTTCAGACGGGAGGCATCGGAATCCCCCCTAACCCAGAAGACAGGTAGAGAACACCTCCCCTCCAACTTATAACATTGCGGGAATGAGGTACCTGGACATAGAGGGACTGCGGATCAGGTAAGATCCCAGCTGGGACTGCTGCTTTAGATATTGTGAAGCGGGGGCATCCAGACACTGGACAAAGGGTGCAGGAAACTAGTCATTCACACCTGGCTTTTTTTTGTAAATCCGACATTTACACACACACATACACACACACGTAACAAGGACTAATTGTAGTATAATGTAATACAATAAATAAACTTATGTCAAAAACGAATGTTGTTCTGACTAGGAATTTATTCAATTTTTTTGTTATTTTTTTTAAAGCGGGGTTGGGGGCGGGATTAGGGCAGGGTTGGGGGCGGGACTCGGGTGGGGTTGGGGGAGGGACTAGGGTGGGGTTAGGGGCAGGACTAGGTGGCGAGTAGATTTTTTTTGTTCGGCAAGTAGATTTTTGGGTGATTTGTCGACCACTGGCTATGAGTATTAAAAATGTATTGGCACCGAGCAAACTTAACGAGGTCACTCAGGTTGCTGGTGGGTGTCATGTTATGTCGGGGAATCAAAAATGTGGTAGATCTCGATGCACTATGTGCAGACATCTCCTTGTTTCGGATACATTTACCTCCTCTAGTAACCGTTCTGTTCATACTCTCAAGAGTTCCATTAATTGTTTATCGACTCATGTTGTGTACAGTACCTTCTCTCATGTTCGTGCAATCTCCAACATATAGGTCGCACGAAACGAGCACTGTGCGTTAGGTTCCTCGAGCACAGGCGTGTCATTATTAAAGGGGTCCTTGCGCACAGTGTTCCCCGACATTTTTCCCACGTTCAATCAAAAGATCCGAGTTAATTTAGAATTATGGGGATTGAGACTATTCCTCAATCTAAGTTAGGTGGTGACGGATTTAAATCACTGTGTGTCAGGGAATCCTTTTTTCGATATATTCCCACGACACACTCTCACCCAAGGGTCTCAATGAGTGCATTGACACAAGTATATTGGTTTAAATCCGTTCATCTTCAGCTGTCCTTGTCTCTCTGCTTATAGTCTATTTCAATTGACTATTCACCAATGTCTATTCAGATTTTGAATTTACATGAGTGACATATTTTAGGTGGTTCCTAATGTCCCCATGGAGCCTGCGGTTATTTTTTTTGTGTACCCAATATATATATATATATATATATATATATGTATATGTATATGTGTATATATATATATATATATATATATATATATATATATATATATATATATATATATGTGTGTGTGTGTGTGTGTGTGTGTGTGTGTTGTGATCCTGAGCTTGCTGGGTAAGGAGTGTTTGTTAATCTCAATTTTCCCCTACAATCTATCCTAAACGCTGCTGCCAGAATCACTCTACTCTTTCTTAAATCTTAAATCTGTCAACGTCTCCCCTGCTGAAATCCCTGTCCTCGCTTCCTATCAAATCCCGTATCACACACACACACACACACACACACACACACACACACACACACACACACACACACACACACACACACACACACACACAATTCTCCTCCTCACTTTTAAAGCTTTACACTCTTCTGCTCCTCCTTACATCTCAGCCTTAATTTCCCGCTATAAACCATTCCAACTCTTCTTTCTACCCCTTTTGTACCTGAAGCTCTCTCCATAAATGAAAGAAAGAGAGCTCCCTGTTATGCCGCACTAGAGAAAAAACCCTTAACTAATTTAAAATAATATTTATTAATGAAATAATTAAAAAATAAATAAATAATATTTATTGCAGCAAATGTCATTATACAGGATATTCATCTATCCCTCCTGTTTTGGTGTTTGTGCGGGGTACACATTTGACCCCGTTTGAGGTTATTCTTTTTTGAAGCCCTCTCCAACCTTAAACCCTTCTCACTGACTGCCCCACACCTCTGGAATGCCCTTCCCCTAAATATCCAACTAGCACACACTCTATCCACCTTAAAGACCCACCTTAAAACACACCTGCTTAAGGAAGCCTATGAGCAGCTCCATGGCTGATACTTTACACCTCATACATAAACCTTGGATCCCTGCAGACGCACTTACCAGAACGCCCTCCTACAGTACTGTCTCTGTACGTTCTTCCTACCTACCAATTAGATTATAAGATCTTCAGAGCAGGGACTCCTTTTCCTAAATGTTACTTTTATGTCTGAAGCTCTTATTCCCCTGATCTGTTATTTGTATTTGTTATTTATGTGATTGTCACGTGTATTACTGTTGTGAAGCGCTACATTATGTACATTAATGGAGCAATATAAATAAAGACATACACACATACAGTACTTTCTAAGTTTAAGGTGTGTTGGGAGAAATAATTTCAGGTGGGTAGGATTCTAACCTAATCAGAGGTGCTAACCTAGTTACATAATGCAGTCTGTGCCTATTGGATATTAAGTTTGTGAGAGGAAAGTCAAGTTACCCTCTTATCATTTACTGCTTTACGTCAATGCAATAATGAGCATTCCTGGCAGTAACACATAGCTTGTGCTTCTATACTAAACTGTATCTGGTGTTTATCCATATGTCGAGCAGCTGAATTGCTTTGGTTCAAAGAGGGCATGGTGATTGATAGCAGAAAATTCTGCAAACCACTCACAAGTGCACATGTTAAATTATTCACGAATTATCCAGAATGATTGTCCTTGCATACACATAAACCTTGGCCATATAATCTAATTAGATTTACTTACGTTTTTGCATCCCAGTTTCTCTTTTTTTGATGAACTAAATTATTCAGGAACATTTTGCTGATAGACATATAACCGTTTTTATTACAAGGAATGCGTTTAGGAAAGTTAAATTAACTGGAAATACTTCATTTTGTTTTATTTTAAAATTGTACAGTATATTAAAGTAATGAGTGAAAACTGAAATTGTATACAATTGTGTTTAGTTACCAGTCAAGCCAATAACTTTAAGACCAACATTCACAACTCGTGAAAATAATTTTTAAAATTCTGTAATAATTGTTTTTCTTGTTATCATGGTGTGTGAAACATTCAAATATATCGCTCACATTTTTTCCACTGCAACCTACATGCTGTGTCCCCCCCTGCCCCGCCCCCCCACCCCATCATCATAGCAGCATTGCAAATACAGTACTTTAGAAGATTTCATCTTTCAGTGCCTCACCTGGAGTGACTGTAGTACAGACCAGACAACGAGTATTCTAAGGCTTGCCTTAAACTAGCCCGGTTATATGCTGGGTAATGACCCATCGGATTAACACAGCAGGGGTTCAGTTTGAATGGGACTGCCAGGGACCCCCGCTGTTAATCTGATGGGCAATAAGTCAATGCAGAAATGCCTTAAACTTGCCTTAAACACGACCCAGCATGTACCTGGGTCATTTTGGCGATTGCCACTGGTTTGTGTTAGAATAACCGTCGGCACTACAGTACTTTGGGTTTTGGTTACTGTGTAGTGGAATTCCATTCATATCCCATAGCTTTTTCCATGGACTCATTTTATTGATTTAATAAAATATTTTGATAAAATCTTGAAGACCACACTAAGATCCAGCAAATATGAGAACTGCAGTAGCTTACTGTCAGCTTCATATTTAGCATAAACTCTGATTGACATCTGTTGGCACTATTAAACTGGCATACCAGCAGCAACATTGGCTCTGTACTAGTACTGTATAACAGATGGCCCAGAGTGTAGGCAGCTGAGCAGTCATGAATATAAAGATATACAAAGCTGTATTTTCTGCTATTACCATTTGTACAGTTACCTCACAGTGAGAAATCATGTTAAACTCGACGCTAAACATTTTAGTCCTGCATGCCAACTAGTCTCTTCTATATTTAATAACTTGTATGCTCCATTGAACTCTAGATTTATGTTAATTATGTGGCATGCAGAAGTCAATTGAGACCTGCTCCTGTACCAGTGCACATTTTGTTATACCATTTTGTGCATTGCTGGATTTGGGTGGTTTGCATCTTCAAACCCTTTACTACAACAGTTCTGGGAAGTATGTGTTAGCATTGTTTTTACAGATAACTTCAGGCTCTTCAGCTAGAACTGATTGATTTGATTACAGATAGAAGATGGGTCAGATGGTGTTGAAATAAAAATAGAATCTGAATATTGCCCAGGAAACCAAACCCAAACAGAAGAACTAGTTCTGGACTGTAACTGAGAAAAGGAGAGATGGAGGCCGCACAGAATAATGTGATGCCAAACCACACATACTGTAGTGTCAGGGGAGGGGTGCTAGGGACTAAGGGGAAATGAACACATAAAGAGAGAATCCCTGTGAACAAGCACTCTTCCTCCAATGAAATAAAATAATAAATGTTTAATGTAGAAAGGAAAAACAAAAAAGTTAAAACCTATTAGATGTGAGAGATACTACCCATCCTGTGCCAAGTGTAAATGGTACAGAGATACAAATGCCACATGTACTGTAAATGGCGCTGATTAGTGTTCCTGTCTACTATAGACCAGGGGCAGACATTGGTAACTACCACAGGTCAGAATGTTGTACACTCTTAAATACTTATGTAGCGGTCATGTAAAATGCCTACAGTCATCTCTCCTGCTGGCAGTAAGGCCTGGTAAGTGTGGGCATGCCAGCAGTAATCATGGAGGTTTTCCCTCACACCCTGGTGGGGTGCCCTGTGTATGGCTGGGACTGGTCACATGCTCTGACTCCATGGTTAGTGATGTCAGAGGTGTGTCAGCCTCAGAAGCTTACATAAGGCACAGCACTGTGTTCTAAAGGAGTTGCTGGAAAGTTCTACCTGAGTTGCTGTCTAGTTCAAGTCCAGTGGGAGGAAGAGTTCTGTCAGTTATGATATAGTAACTCCATGGGAGGCTGTGTCCAGGGACCTGGCACAGGACAGTGATTCCTGCGGGAATAGTGAATCCCTGATCTAGGTGATATACCTATCTAAAGGGAGCACTGGCGAGTTGAGCGGCTGAAGATACTCCTTGTGGAGGGCAGCTGCCCTGCCGTGTCAATAAAGATGAGTTCAGCCAGAAACCCTCTCGTGTATCTATCTGGAATGAGTGTACAGAGAGGAGCACCACGGAGGAGTTCCTCGCCAGGATCATCCCCTTGCGGACGCAGGGACCCTGGTGAGGTGGAGGCGCTGCACTGGAACTAGGTGAGACTCAGCACACTACCTCAGCTGCCTGTCTGGACGGGTCCTCCCCACACACCATCATGCGGGAGACTCAGGAGTCCTGTAGCCAACAGGTGCACCACCAGACATACCTACACTGTAATGGGGACCGGTTAGACCACAGGGGCCAATGTGAGATTGGGTGGGTCAGGCCGGGCCAGAAAGACCGTTACATTTGGAGGCGAGCTGCTGAGATCAGATCTGTCATCAGGACAGGCTCTAGCTAGGCACACTGGGAAACAGGGAGAGTGTCTGCTGCCACTCTGTGCTGCGTAGGGAAGGACCTAGGGGTAGTCAGGGGACTGACGGGATATTGTCAGTTCGCAGGGACAACCTAGGGGCCTGAAGGGAGTGAGGGGTCTGGAGCGGGCTATAGCTGACCGAGTCACCTTGAGGCAGTGCTAGTTGGTAGGATGCCAGAAGGGACAGCCTGTTAACTTGGTCAGGAGTCCTGGAGAGGGTCTGCGCTAGGCTGACCAAGACAGGTAGACGCCCCAAGTACTGCATGGCAGAGCCAGCCAGAGTACCTAGCCCATTCCAGACACTCACCGTAGGGAGCACAGACTGGGAGGAAGGAGTCACAGCAGACACTGAGAGAGTGAGCCTAGCCTGAGGTAGTGCAACACTGGGTCACACCTAGATAAGGTACACATGTGGTGGTGCATCTGAAGCTAATCTTTATTGTACCGGTGTGGTGGCTGCCCCGCAGAGAGGAGCCCCATTGTACAATCAGAACGAACGCAGTAATCCAATGGCGATGCAAAGCAAAATGGCGGCTCCCGCTTCCCTGGGAGACCGCGTGGGCCAGTTGCAGACAATGCGTACATTGCTAGACCTGCAGAGAAATTGGCCGGAATTGGCGCCAATGAAGAAACCCCGCCCTGTCAGGGGTAGTGGCGCGAAAGCTGTGGCCGCGCGGGAAAATGTTGCAGAAACCCGTCCGGGACTGGCGGGAAAACCAGAGCCCCGCCCCTATACTGTGAGTGACGCAGGGCAGAGCCAGGTCTATTCCTTCATAGAATGTGCCTCATTTCCGCTTTATCCCAAGGACAGATTGTTTGAAGAACTGCAGTCGGCCAAATCTGTTCTTCATAATGAAACCAATAGAACTGTAAGGTGCAGTCAAGCACATCCTCAAGGATTTGGAGTCTGGCTATCAGAGAACAGGAAGCTACCCTTTCTGTTGTGTCCGTGTATACAAAACCTATTGAGACTGCCTGTTAGTATGATCTATGACCCCAACCTGCTGCTACTAGACTACAAGGAGGTGTTCATAGAAGGGATAAGGTGTCTGCACAACACTTGTGTTACTTGTGACTTTTCAGGTGGTGAATTGGCGTGGGTACCCGAGTGTGCCTACTGCGGAGTACAGTTTCCAGAGCCAGTTGCAGAAAATGCTGCAAATGATAAAATTGCAGGAACTTGCCCGGGATTGGCGGGAACACCTAAACCCCACCCCCGCCAGCCGAGTGACGCTGTGCAGAGCCAGAGTCACTCCTTGAAAGAGTGTGCCGCCCCTCCTTTAAATTCCACCAGGGGGAGCGAGAGTTTTGAGCAGTCATCAGCCATTTCTGTTCACCAGGAGGAGGAGCCGGGACTCTATATCACTATGAGCCCTGCTGAAGTTCAGGCTGTCTTCAGGGAGAAGTTACCTAGTGCCTCCCATGACCAACACCCAGCTGTGGTGATGCCCCAGCCGGCGGACCACACCAGTGAAGCTGGAGATAAGGAATCACCTGCCCCGTTATCTATGGAACAGGAGAGACCACTGTGCAAAGTGTCCCCCGTAACCAGCACAACAAAGCGCGAGATAGACATTGGGGTATATCCCTATTTATTGCCAGGAGGCTCCCTGGTAGTCAAGGCGGGAGCGGACACAGCCATGCTGACGGCTGAAGCCCCGCGTGCGGCCTGCACCGAACCAGTTGATCCCGGAGAATGGGGATCGCTCCTAATGATCAGAACGGAGCCTGAAGAGAGAGGGGTCTACAACCGCGGTGAGAACCCGGAACCTCACCGTCGGTCCCCTGCGGGAGTGCCACTCCCCGAGTCGGAGTTCGGCTCCTCGGAGAAAGAACCGGCACTTACCTGTGTCGCGGCGGAGCAGAGTCTCGTGTCGTCGGTGCAGAATCAACCCGAGAAGCGGAGTCCCACGGCCGTGGTGACTTGCAGCGCGGAAGGAGGAGAGGATTCCATCCCGAGCCGACGGAGCGGTGAGATACATCCTTACCCTTCCCAGGCGCCGGTGTTGGCAATGGCGGAGGAAGGCCTAGCCCAGGCCCGAGCGGAGCGGAGAGCAGAACCATCACTTCCGGCGGAGGATGTCGTTGTGGAGGAAGAGATCCCGCTTGGGGATCCATCGCAAGATGGCGGAGTATCCGGTTCCGGTGATGACGTCACTTCCGGCGGAGGTAGCGGAACGACCAGAGAGAGAACCACAACGCCTCGGCGATCGGGCAGTGCTTCCCGATCACCTGTGTCAACAAAGAGCTGGCAGGCTGCGAGGAGAGCTGAGACGGGTGAGGCCCAACCAGCGGCACGTCCGCACAATGATACGGGACTATCCGAAGGCAGAGAGCGGGTCGGAACCCCGCGGATGCCTATTACCTGTCCCTGCGCCCAAACCCATGCCCTAGATAAAGCCCCTGTCCCAGTCACCTTTTCCCGTGGGTCCACGTCCAGTTTGGGAATGTCGGGAGGGTCCCAGGGAACCGGTGAGGAACGGACTGGGGAGAGACTGAACAGTTATGCTTCCGAGGGGGGTTCCAGGGGTGGAGGGCAACTGGGTATGGCATCAATGGCCCGGTGGGTACCTAATGTAACCGATTCGGCAGAGGAAAAGGTACCGGGATCATACCTATGGTCCAAGCCTCGCTCGGAAAGAACCGCGGGGATATCTTCTTGGGGGAATACAGAGGAGGGGGACTCACTAGAGTGGGGGTCTGAGGAACGTAAGGAGACCCGATGGTGGGCGGTGGGGGAATTTACACCGGCCCAGAAGAAGAGGAAGATGCAGGAACGATGGTTTCAGATATGTCAGCATAATATAGAGCCTATGGGGCCTGGGATATTATCTGACCCCGTGGACACAGACGAGCCCCTGTCATGGGTGTTGCCAGGAAGGGCAGGGAATGCCGAGTTAACCAGGAGCAGCCGGGCCGAGAGGGCTATTATAGCTAAGTACAAAGCGCCCCACAGGTTGGAGTACCTGTATGTCCCTGAACCCCTCATGGAAGGAGAAATTGAGTTTAAAATGGGTTCCACTGGTGAGGATAGGGGATATGGCACTGATGAGGAGGCAGGATCAGGGGAGAAAGATTGGGATCCTGGCGGGTTACATGAGAAGTGTCGCACAGAGGGTTACAGCATTGCTGCTTTAAGCCCCGTGGACCATGCTGTGCGCAAGCCACCGTAAGAGGGTATGGTAGTACCACTAATGGATACTCCATAAGGGAGTAACCCTGGTTGTTATACATCTATGTTAGGATGTATCTGTAATGTTTATGATGGAGATATGTACTGTATTCATTTGTACTGCATTATGAGAAAATTTGTGTGATGTTAATTATGTTTTGTGTTGCAGTGCTTCCTGGAAAGAGGTATGCAAATTTAGGTCCCAGCGAGGACGATGGGATTCACCAGGGGGAGAATGTAGCGGTCATGTAAAATGCCTACAGTCATCTCTCCTGCTGGCAGTAAGGCCTGGTAAGTGTGGGCATGCCAGCAGTAATCATGGAGGTTTTCCCTCACACCCTGGTGGGGTGCCCTGTGTATGGCTGGGACTGGTCACATGCTCTGACTCCATGGTTAGTGATGTCAGAGGTGTGTCAGCCTCAGAAGCTTACATAAGGCACAGCACTGTGTTCTAAAGGAGTTGCTGGAAAGTTCTACCTGAGTTGCTGTCTAGTTCAAGTCCAGTGGGAGGAAGAGTTCTGTCAGTTATGATATAGTAACTCCATGGGAGGCTGTGTCCAGGGACCTGGCACAGGACAGTGATTCCTGCGGGAATAGTGAATCCCTGATCTAGGTGATATACCTATCTAAAGGGAGCACTGGCGAGATGAGCGGCTGAAGATACTCCTTGTGGAGGGCAACTGCCCTGCCGTGTCAATAAAGATGAGTTCAGCCAGAAACCCTCTCGTGTATCTATCTGGAATGAGTGTACAGAGAGGAGCACCACGGAGGAGTTCCTCGCCAGGATCATCCCCTTGCGGACGCAGGGACCCTGGTGAGGTGGAGGCGCTGCACTGGAACTAGGTGAGACTCAGCACACTACCTCAGCTGCCTGTCTGGACGGGTCCTCCCCACACACCATCATGCGGGAGACTCAGGAGTCCTGTAGCCAACAGGTGCACCACCAGACATACCTACACTGTAATGGGGACCGGTTAGACCACAGGGGCCAATGTGAGATTGGGTGGGTCAGGCCGGGCCAGAAAGACCGTTACACTTATATATATATATATATATATATACACACACACACACACACACACACACACACACACACACACACACACACACACACACACACACACACACACACACACACACACACACACACACACACACATACATATACACATATACATACACACATATACACACACATATACACACACATACACATACACACACACACATATACACACACATACATATATATACACACATACATATATACATATACACACACATACACATACATACATACACACATACATATATACACACACATACATATATACATATACACACACATACACATACATACATATACACACATACATATATACATATACACATATACACACACATACATATACACATATACACATACACATATACACATACATATACACATATACACACACATACATGTGTGGAAAAGATTTTGTTAATGGCAAAAAACACATTTACTGATACACATAAATTGAATGATAGCATTATTTTACTTAATACGAATCACACTAAATCATATGTCTGATAGTCTAAGGTGGATGAAAACCTAATGTTTAAACAAGCACAATATTAATCATATCTCATGACAGTGACTGATGAGAGGAATGTCTTCAGTATTCAGAACACATTATTCTGTTACAAGCTCAATGAGTTGGAAATAGTATCTTGGGTGCCATAGTTATGGAGGGGACTAGCCTGAATTATCTTTGGTCATATGAATTAGGCTTAGAAATGTGCATTTATGACTAAAATCTCTAACATTTGTGGTCACCTTCAGGAACTAGCTTTGGACTCCTTTATTCAACCTTTGTTTCAAAATGGTATGATTACCTGGAAATGCTTTATTCCTCAGTATCTCTTTCTATTATGAGTATTGGATACTACTTAAGTAATTTAATATTAAAAGCCACTAAGGATTTTAGCTATCAAAGCTTTTTGAAAATGTGTCACCATTAAATATTTACAGTATATTTAAATGTAGCCAAGTATCCTCTTAGATACTAATCTGCCCTGCCTAACACATACACCCTGGTACCAGTGCAGGCAGTTTTAGAGCTAATCCGGAGTTTCCCCTGCAGTAAGCAGCTACCTTGAGTGACAGGGGGGGGGGTGGGCCTAGGGTCTCTGTTCTGCCCTATAAGGGGCTCAGACCTAAGACCTTAACCCTGGGTACAAAAGGGGCTGCAGAGCCAAATTCTAGTTCAGTTATTTTCTGTGCTGAGAATAGGAAGTGTGGAACCAGGGCTCTGGCCATCTTCCTTCCCCTCCCGCAGGGGTGTGGGATACTACACCTTACTCCACCAGGAAATAAGGGAGCAAAGGATAGACCTTTGGGGCCTCAAGCTCCCTGGGTTGAGCCGAGGGACCCTTGGAAGATCTGTTTCTGTTTTATACTCCTGCCTGAGAGTACAGTTAATCCAGGGGAGGTACTAGACGGTTTTCCTGCAGGAACTGCACCCAGCACTGTTAGGGCCTGCGGGGAATGGAGGCGCTGCACCAAGTAAAGAACTGACAAGAACCCTAAAGCCTGTCCTGTTCGTCCCCACTACCACCGGCGGACACTCAGTTTCCTGTAAGCCTAGCAGTTGAGCAGCTCATATGATGCGCGATGACGTCTGACGCCGAATCAGGAAATCATTTGGCTGTAGTGGCTGCTCAGCCTCGTATCACAGGTGTTGGGGGTATGGTGATTTTTAACCCCTTGGGGTATATATATATATTTGTTTGTTATCAATCATTTGTACGGTGTATGGTCTGAGGAACGGGCAGGGTTGTCCTGAAATGTCACTGTAAATACCTGCTCTGATGTACTGAATACAATAGAAGTCTTTGCACACAACTTTAAGTCTCCTATGTGCTTGTGCTTCCTCTATTTCCAACATTTACAGATAGAGGAGAAAAAAAAACATATATGAAATCTCAGCAGGGACCGAGCTCATGTTAATAATTCTCAGCCAAGTAGAACAGAGGTTTAATCAATCATCCGTGGGGTCTCCAAAATCTCTAGACACCATTCCATAGTTTCTTCATGTATATTGTTCGTGTTCAGCCGACCAGAGTATCGAAGCCAGAGCCTCTCCACTGGAAGTGAAGCGCGTTTCGCCTAAGCTTTGGCAAGGCACGCCCTTAGAAACTTTCATCAAATGTACATGGTGTTTGTATATCTGTACAGATGATTGCTATTGTAAATTTGTAACTATATTATGGATACCAGCTTCATAATTTAACCAGGACTGAGCATATCAGTAATGAACTGATTTATATGTCTGTTTATTAGTAGACAAGCTGTGTGTCTGTGTGTGATCTACAGTATCTAGACTTTCAATTGTGCCAGTTTTATCAATTCAATAAGTACGCAATGATAAGAGTCATAAAGCATGCTACTGAGCATATGAGCTTCCTGTGAACTAGCATAATTTATAGTTATAATAATTAGCACAGTATCTCACTGTAAAGATTGAGACGGTCTCAATATTAACAAAGAACGTCATTTATAATTTACGGTATGTGTCATCTTTTATACAAAATCAACATTGAAGCATTGTGCTGCATAAATACAGTATAAATGAGGAATTCGTGTAATCTTTGCTAAAAAGTGAAATTGGTTGATATGTAATTGTATTTCTAGTCATTGTGCTGTGATGATGATGATGATGATGATGATGATCATCTATTATCTTCAGCACCACTGCTGGATGAAGGCTCCCTAATGATCTTCCAGGTACTGCGGTTACAGCCTCTCCAACACGTTGCTCCATGTTTGATAATATTATCCTCCGATCCTACTTTTGGTTACCATCTTGGTCTTTTGATATTTCTTGGAATCCAGTCAAATTCCTTCTTCGTCCAATGATTGTCACTTCTTGCGATGTCTGGCCCATTAACATGTTCATTTCTTCACCCTTGTGCTGATGTCAAAAACTTGTGCTTGCAATTATTTTTCCTGTCTCTCTGGGTAACATAGAAACTATTGGGTGATTCAACGCTCTGCCTAATACCAATATATAGGTTTGATTATGGCGCATTGGGGTAATTACATATTAAAACAACAAAGGTGTAAAGCGTGCTGATAACACAAGATCCAAAGTTGCTGCACTCAGAGTCAATAGTGTATATAGACTATAATAGTCAGAGAATTATTACGTCCCATTTAGGTGGAAACCATTGTACTCCCTTCAAAAGAACACACTAGAATGGATATGTAAATATGAGGTCCAAAAAAAAAAAAGTTTTATTACATGTAATTAACAGCGACGACAATATAAATATATATACACAATAATATTAAAATCCCCAGATAGGGCGACTCTATAGTGGTATTATAGCTGAATAGGTAGAGTCCACATAAATGTAGTTAAGATTCAGTATAATAAAGATTACAGATGGGCACTGTAATTAATGGGGTTGATACTATGTATTATTTATTAGTGCTGGTATTGCATAAAGGATCAGGTGTATTAATTGAACACCTGTCAATGCTACCAACCACTATAGGTGTTATTTATTAATAAAGAAGGGGAAAGATCATTTCACCAACTCAGTTTGGACTTAAACAATACCTTATCTCACTGCTCAAGTCATGTGGTGTCCCCTGTAGCTAGTTAAGCTCCCAAGTAATGTATAATATGAACCAATATCAAATGACTTATAGTGACACACAGCTGATGGCTATTCCTTGTTGTCTGTATACACCCAACACCGTGTGCATAATAAACTGGCAACAACGTAATACAAATAGTATATGGCTATTAAGTGTCATATAACAGGTCTATTAATGTACAGTATGCCCACAGTCGTAGCACCATCTAAACCCTCAGAAGCCGCTTAGTAACTATTGCCTCGCATTGGCAGAGGCAAAGCACGGTACACAATAATTAAATATATTCAACATATGTTCCAAAATAAACCGCATATAAAACCGTAGTGCACAGAGCGCCAGTGTAGATAACGCTCTGTGAATATGCCAGCCCAAACAAACGCTATACCACCGTGTCTGTTGGTAAGCAGAACAGTATACTTCCGGGTGCCGAGTTGAGCCGCGTCCTAAAACCGTTCTTTAGTAATAAATAACACCTATAGTGGTCGGTAGCATTTACAGGTTTTCAATTAATACACCTGATCCTTTATGCAACACCAGCACTAATAAATAATGTGTAGTATCATTTTGATGCCTTGCTGCAGTGGAAGCACTGTTTGCTAGGTGATAATGCTGAAATACATGTCTAAGACATGTATCACGAAATCAGCAGACAGCACTCGGGTGAGTCAAGTACATTGTTTTGTAATAAACAGAGCACAAAATTCTAACATTTCGGTCCCAATATTGGCCCTTCCTCAGGGTGGTGCAGTACTGCAACCCTGAGGAAGGGCCATATTTATTTATTTATAAATTTTTATTTATAAAATATTTTACCAGGAAGTAATACATTGGGAGTTACCTCTCGTTTTCAAGTATGTCCTGGGCACAGAGTAAGACAAATAATACATGGTTACAAATACAGTTACATAAATGAACAGGGTATACATTATATACAAGACATTGCGTGCACAGTTAAAGAAAATATATATTATGAGCGTATGAAACAGTTACAGACCAGGTTAAAATGTGAGAGCCTTAGATTTGAAAGAACTTAAACTGGTGGTGGATGTAAGAGTCTCCGGTAGGTTGTTCCAGTTTTGGGGTGCACGGTAAGAGAAGGAGGAACGGCCGGATACTTTGTTGAGTCTTGGGACCATGAATAGTCTTTTGGAGTCTGATCTCAGGTGATAGGTACTGCATGTGGTAGGGGTGAGGAGCTTGTTCAGGTAGCTGGGTAGCTTGCCCAGAAAGTATTTCAGGGTGAGACAGGAAAGGTGAACTTTGCGCCTAGACTCTAGTGATGACCAATCTAGTTCTTTGAGCATTTCGCAGTGATGTGTGTTGTAGTTGCATTGGAGAACAAAACGACAAATTGAATTGTAGAGGGTGTCAAGTTTGCTAAGGTGGGTTTGAGGAGCCGAGCCATATACTATGTCTCCATAGTCAATAATTGGCATTAGCATCTGCTGTGCAATACGCTTTCTGACCAGGAGACTTAGGGAGGATTTGTTCCTGTAAAGTACCCCTAGTTTGGCATAGGTCTTGGTTGTCAGGGTATCAATGTGCATCCCGAATGTTAAGTGGGAGTCAAACCATAAGCCCAGGTATTTAAAACTAGTGACAGGTGTTAGGGTGGTTTTAGCGTTGGTTCTAATCAGGAGCTCAGTCACTGGAAGCTTTACAAATTTAGTCTTGGTCCCAAATACCATTGTTACAGTCTTGTCAGTGTTTAAAAACAGTTTGTTTTGGGAAATCCAGTTTTCGAGTCTCAAAAAGTCAGACTGAAGTATGTGTTGAAGGTCAGAGAGGCTATGGCTGTGTGCATACAGGATTGTGTCATCTGCATACATGTGTATTGAGGCTTCCTTACAAGCTGTGGGAAGATCATTAATGAACACTGAGAAGAGTAGGGGCCCCAGAACAGAGCCTTGCGGGACACCACAGGTGATATCTAGGGGGTTGGAGTTAGAGCCTGAGATGGACACATGTTGGGATCTTCCTGATAGGTAGGACTGAAACCAGTTTAAAGCATGTTTCCCTATTCCAGAGCTCTGGAGTTTGTTAAGCAGGATAACATGATCAACTGTGTCAAAAGCCTTTGCAAAATCTAGGAATACTGCACCAGTGAGTTGTCCCCATTCCATTCCACACTGGATTTCATTGCAAACTTTTAGCAGGGTAGTTACGGTGGAGTGTTTGGGACGAAACCCAGACTGGAATTGGCTAGGGAAATTTGTCTTGGTGTAGAAATCGCTTAATTGGGAGTGGACACATTTTTCCATAACTTTGGATAGAATTGGGATAAGTGATATTGGCCTGTAGTTTGAGACAGTGTTTTTGTCCCCACTTTTGAAGATTGGGACAACTCTGGCAGTTTTCCAGGTCTTAGGGATATGGCCTGCAGACAGGATAGAGTTGACTATGGACGCAATTGGTTTGGCAATGGCTGGGGCACCAAGTCGTAGGAACCTAGATTGTAGTAAGTCGGGTCCACATTGGCTGCTTAGTTTTAGTTTGAGGAGCGCTTGTGTAATCTCCTCTTCAGATACTGGGCTAAATTGAAAATTGTGGGCAGTGTTGGGAGGGGGTGGGACTATAGGGGTACTCCCAGGATGAGATTCAGGTTTGGGGTTTGTGCTGCGTTTCGCTAATAAGTTAGTGGCACACCCCACAAAGTAATCATTGAATGCATTTGCAATGTAAGTGGGGTTTGTCAGAGTAATATCCCCCTTAGTGATATTACTTGGTTGTTGATGGTTAGGAGTCTGGAATATATTGTTGATAACCTTCCAGAAGTTAGCTGGGTTTGATGTATTTTGGTGGAGATTGTCAGAGTAATATTGTACTTTTGCATGCCTTGTTTGCCTTGTGCACATGTTCCGCATGCATCTGTAGTGATTGAGATCCTTGGTAGTGCCAGTTACTTTGTAGCTTTTCCACAAGGCATCCCTGAACTGGTAGAGTGCTATAAGGTCAGGTGTAACCCATGGAAGGTGGGCCCCCCGTACCCTTATTTTGCGTAGTGGAGCATGGGTATCGCAGAGTTTTAAGAACTCGGATTGGAAATAGTCGAGCGCAGAATCAGGGTCGGGAATTAAATCGATTCTGTGCCATGGGCAGTTGGTAAGGTCATCCAGAAACTGTTGTGGGTTAAAGTTTTTAAATGTTCTAGTGAGGAGAACTTTAGGGCTTGAATGGGGCGGTTTAATTTTCCTTACACAGTACACTATTGCATGGTCACTGAAAATGTCAGGAAGGATGCCAGAGGATTGGTTTCTGCTGGGGTTTGAGGAGAGAATCCAGTCTAGCAAGGAATGGTTATGCGACTTCAGGTTTATCCGTGTGGGTTGGGAAATGAGTTGTGATAGGTTAAGTGACTTGAGTTGTATCTGGATTTTGTGGTTTTTAGGGTCAAGCCAATTGAAGTTGAAATCCCCAAGAACTAGCAGCTCACTCTTCTCATTCAGAGAGGAAATGGAGCCAAGAAATTGGGTGATATCAGTCAAGGATTGTAGTGGGGCTTTAGGGGGGCGGTAGATGCCAGCAAGCAAGATGGGCTTAGAAAAGGGGAGGCAGATTTTGCCAACTAGAGTTTCAAAAGAGGGTGGACTTGGTGGGCAATGTAACAGTGTAAATTGTAAGGTGTCTGCAATATAAAATAACACCCCTCCTCCTCTCTTTGACCTATCTCTCCGAAAAATGGAGTATCCCTGAATGGCGATATTTGCATCAGGGGTTTTAGAGGATAGCCATGTTTCTGTAAGAACGATGGCTTTGGGTTTTTGCATAAGGCACCATGCCCTTAGTTCATCCAGTTTGGGCAGCAGGCTCCGGATGTTTATATGGGCGACAGATAGCCCTTTTTGGAATTTAAAGGTGGAATTCTCAGGGGCATGGGACAGAGCTGAAATGGGAGGACCTGGGTTAGTTTCAACATCACCTGCTAGAGAGAGTAATAGTATGAGTAGAAATTTGGTTAGTTGTTTGCAAGTTGTAAATTTGTGGTGTTTTCCATTAGAGTGAGCAGTGGTTGGTGTGCTGGTTTTTAGAGTTCTCCACCAACATTCAGTAGATAGTGCAAGGCTTTTCAATAGTCCAGGGTGTATGGTGATGTTGGGTGTGGGCCAGGATGGAGGAGTTTGTACAGTAGTGGATAGAGGGAGTAACATCTCCATGAGGCCAGGAGAAAGAAAAAAGTTAGAAGACATAGCAGGTTCATGATGCCAGAGGTAGGCAGTGCTGCAAGGAGCTGTTGTGAGCAGAGTGAGTGTGTGCAGACTAAACAGCAGGGGTGAGCCTGTTCCTTGTCAAGTGTTTTG
The DNA here is from genome assembly GCF_040206685.1 of Ascaphus truei. NCBI lineage: Eukaryota > Metazoa > Chordata > Amphibia > Anura > Ascaphidae > Ascaphus > Ascaphus truei. The sequence continues at coordinate 30,514,085 of NC_134498.1, forward strand.
CTGCATTGCAATGCTAGGGTCAATTCAGGGTTTCAGTGTTTTGTGCAGTCAGTTTTGGGAGAGGCTGCAGTGAAAGAAGTTGTAAAGGGGTGGGGGGTTAAACTATGCAGGCTAACAAGCATGGGATCATAGTGTGATCTGAATAGCTTACCATTTGTTGTATTGAGTAAAAGAGTTTGCAGTAGATGCAGTCCCCAGTCACATCTAGTCTAACTGTAGTCTAACTGTATCACTTAAAAACCTCACTTTAAATGCCTCACTGCCTAATGCAGTTCCTGCCCAATGCAGCAGAGGTGTTAGTATTATACACAAAAAAAAAATCACATGACCCTCCCCCTCCCCAATCAGTCAGCTTGTTCCATTTGGTCAATTAACAGCACAGAGTTAAGAGGAAAAAAAAAATAAACTTTTTACATTCAAACATACTAACTTATATATCAATTCAACAAGGCCAGATTCAGTCTTACACACAGGGTTTCAACATCAGGAACATACCTGTGAAGAGAATGCAATTAGATCCATGTCATATCAGCTGAGGTTATTGGTTATTGGTCTTGCATGAAGAAAGTGAGTATATTAACTATATATATATATATATATATATATATATATATATATATATATATATATATATATATATATATATTAACTGTAGTCTAACTGTATCACTTAAAAACCTCACTTTAAATATTGGGACCGAAACGTTGGATTTTGTGCTCTGTTTATTGCAAAACAATGTACATGACTCACCTGAGTGCTCTCTGCTGATGTACATATGTACACTCTATCCCGTTTAAGTGTCCCGAATTCCCAGCCACTTGCCAAGTCAGCCTGATGATATGAAGTTATCTAAATATTACAATTAAACCAAGTCTGACTATATAATGTGTGCAGACTATATAATGTGTGCAGACTATATAATGTGTGCAGACTATATAATGTGTGCAGACTATATAATGTGTGCAGACTATATAATGTGTGCAGACTATATAATGTGTGCAGACTATATAATGTGTGCAGTGTATTTTCTGTCATATGAATCATCAATCAGTTATTATTAACAGGAGCTAATTATATTTGTACCGCAGGTCTCTGCTCTTAGTGTGTAGTCACAGTGAGCGTTTCTATGTACAGCACTGTTCTAAATTTCTGCAACGTGCAGAATCAGGAGCACACAGGTCACCTATTAGTTAGGAAACCAACAACTGCATATCATCCCCCCCGTTCCCCCCTCCCGGCATTCATATAACCTGGCTGTGAGTTATGAAATAAGAATAAATTACAATTAGTAAATCGCATGAAATCTATTTTGAACAGAAAATGTAAAGGTAATTTGCAAAACTACTGGAGCCACAATTCATTAGGATTTAAGAACAGCGGTGCTTATAAAACATCACATTTAAATGAAATGAATAATACTGCCATAGCTGTTGTCACAGTCCTGCCCTGCTACAGTATAATGGCTGATTAACAACAATATTATTGTTATTATTTCTTTGTATACATCCTGGTAGTGTTCCCAGCACTTTACAGTGTGAGATATCAGGATATATACAGTAAGTCTATATAATATACGTTAACGGGGACAACAGAACCCTATCCAATGACACAAAGAGGTTTATTTACTAAACCAGTGTAGTGCACTTTCCCCCACCCTCTGGGAGATGTGTGGCTACGGTGTATGGGTGTGGTGCAATACCTGATGGTGCCCAGGAGATCTGAGCCTCCGATGCTGGGAGCCTGGGGTGCACCTGAGTGGTGCTCGGTAGCGCCTCCACCTGTACGGGATTCTAGCGTGTGTAATTCCCCTTGTTACAGGACACATATAGAATACACACTTGGTAAAGCAGAACAGTTTTACTATATGCAGCTAATATAGTTACAGTCTACCCACCAGGCCATGCACAGCCGTACCTTCCAATACTCTGCCCCCTCTCAATGGAGTCACCGTCCCCCAAAGTACCTAGGGATCCTTGAGCACCCAACCAACCCGGTGTCCACAAGGTCATTCCCCCCACCCAATGTGTGGTTCAGTGCTGCCCACTAAAGTGTTGTTGGCGCACGTGAGGAGTTGGGTACCTGCCGGGACCCGGGCACGCAGATGCTGTAGCTGATGATGGGTGCGTGCACATCCCTGGAATGGCCGCCAGCTGAAGAAACTGCTCTGCACATGCGCCAGCTTCGCACATGTGCGAGTCAATGCCCAAAATGGACCGCCCTGCAGAGGGAGCCGCCGGCGAGCCGATCGCCACACCATATTCCCCTGCACTGTCGGAGCCTGCCCCCTGCCTCCACTGCATAGCGCATCTGCGCCGGGAGGTAAGGGCTTACGGGGAACCAGAGGAACCCGGGCTACACCAGTAAAAACCAAAGCCCCAGATTTCTCCTTTGATACAGTAATTCAGTTGAAGTGACATTTGAACAGCATTTGTTTCTGTTTTGCAGCTGAGAGACAGTAGTAAATAACCCTTGTAGTGTAAATGCACAGGGGAAGCTGAGAGGTATTTAAAGGCGAGTCAGGAGGTGTGAGACGTGACCATGAAAAGCTTTAGTGGGAAAGACACAGATTCCTTGAGACGGGTTTCTGCCATTTTTCGATCGTTGGTGAATAACCAATATACCATTACTAGCTGCAGCACAAGCTGTATTAGGGATTTCTATCAACACAAAACATTTTTTACACTGCACCATGTTTCATTATATAGGTTTACAAAAATATTATTTTTACTATCACTATTATAAATAACATTAATCTAATAATTGATATTTACTAGTACTAGTTATAAATAAAGACACAATTCTGTTTTTAACTTTAAATTGTATCAGTCAGGTATTCAAGATGATGCAATGCGTCAAAATTCATTTCAAACAACGAACAACGCGCCAGACGCCCCCACACATACAATGCGCGCTTTATGAACGTGCCATAGGGATTATGTGGCGAGCTTTGTATTGTTTAAATGTCACCTCTACAACAACAAGGAATTGAACTGTGATGTTTTGTGTGTCCTTTCTGTGTTTTGTTTTCTTTCTTTGTCTTTGGTGGCTTTATCTGCCGACGCTTTATTACAGAATGGTTTTATTTGTTTAAATGGTTTACTCTCTCGCACTACAATATTGATGCACAAACACACATTTTAATATGATCTTTGTAAAAAGGCCCCACAGTCTTTTGTACCAAAACAACGCTGTATTGGTATAAAAGAATAACTATGGTGTCCTGTAATGCTATATGTTTACTTAGTGAGTCTATTGTACCTATATCTATATGTTTACTTAGTGAGTCTATTGTACCTATATCTATATGTTTACTTAGTGAGTCTATTGTACCTATATCTATATGTTTACTTAGTGAGTCTATTGTACCTATATCTATGTAACCCTGCTTCCCCCCTCCCCCCAGACTCTATGGTGGTGTCTAGGGTACATGAGGGCTGATTACATGCGGTGTGGTGCGTACCTGTTAGGAACAGGAGGGCCTGAGCTTCCCGCGGTGTTGTGGGGGAGCCAGGACCGGGCTTCTGGGGTGATAGCCTCCATGATCTCTCAGTGGTGCAGCGCCTCCATCTTCTATACTCCCAGGGTAATGGGACAGGACCGGTATAGAAGAACCCCTCAGGTCTCAGGGTTATACTCGCCAAATCACACACAGTCTTTACGGATGCAGAACAGTCTCTTTATTTGACAGAGGAACAATATCCCAACGATAAGGCTTCCAGCAGCCGCAACACAATCGCCAGGACGGGGTATACACAGCTCACCTCCACCCAAATACTTCCTCCTCTCCTTCCCTCCAAGTCACTCTTCCGACAGGATGGTCTGAGCTAGGGCTTCAATACCCCGTGGCCCACCTCCGAGGTTAGCCTCGAGGTGGGTCTTGAATTCTCCCCCCATCACCCCTGGCAGTGGGGTGAGGGCATTGGTCCACCAGTCTATAATTCTATCAGCTCTACCTATAGACGCTGATCGTTTCAGTTCCTCTCTCTCTCTTCCGGCACTCTGCTCCGGGGAGCCCGCAGCCTCCTGATACTCCTCGGACCGTTCCGCAGGACTCGTGGCTCACGGCATAATAACCAGCAACTCTAGACTCTCGATATACTGTTCACTCGAACTCTTCCTAAACTACTCTCTCTTCCGAAGAACCATCAAAAGAGAAGAACAAGACAAGAAGCCCCGCCACTCACTGGAGTTGGCTGCTAAATATAGAGCTAGCCCCTCCCCTCATGGTGTCAGCAGAACCTCCCCTCTTGCTCACGCCTGCAGCAGAGTCCAGGCCTGCGTCTGCCACTCAGGATAGGGCTATGAAGGGGGAAAACCCATGATGATTATTGGTGCCTGATCTTAACAGGGCTTACCACAGTAGAAGGAAGATAGGTATAGCCTGTGCTGTTTTCAAGGGGCTACATCTATATGTTTACTTAGTGAGTCTATTGTACCATGATACTTCAAGTGATGAGATTTTATTCTAATGGCAAATCGTCATTCCTGTGTACATGGGGGATATGTTGACTACACAGCAGCACCTGGCAGAATTATCTAGATGAAAAGGTCATTACTACTGTCATTGTTGTTTTTTTCTTTTTATCTTATCTACTTTGATCTTGAAATGGGAAAGAATTGCAGACACTGTATGCAGATTGTTGACCAATAACAGAATGAAAAGTTCAGACAATGGAACATTTCACTTGCACTACAACCATGTTTGGGAGAAAAGGTCAACAAGCCAGTAAAGATCAAGAGCAGACCTAAATGAACAAATATTAAAAGTAAAGATATACAGAAATCTCAAAGATTTGTTTTTCAGAGATAAGATCGTGTATGAATTATTCATGATTTAGCAATACGTAACTACATATAGCAATATATATATATATATATATATATATATATATATATATATATATAAAAATATGAAGATATTCATAACATACACGTTTAATAAGACAGAAAAAAGCATATGAGAGAATCCTCCGCTATTTGATATGCTTTCTAAAAACATACGACATTCAGGTCTGCAGTGTTACACCATACACATTATGCATATCTGTACAAAGCATAAACATGTTTGTTGAAAGACACTGCCAACCAAAAATGCTTTTTTCAATAGATTATCACAGATTGTAACTTTTAAGAGCTAAGTGAGACTATTCTCTTGTACTATCAAAATGTATTTTAAATCTTACATTATTTAATATTATACTGTATGTGCTCTACATCTGACCAGAATGTGTGTCATTTTATAAAAATGATTTCAATGTCATTTGCGAATCCTTTGACAAGAGGCTTTCTGGCAATTTAATTACATAGAGATATTAAGGAGATCAGTGGATAAAAATCAATGTAACTGTTGGAAACCCATCTAAAACAATATTCATAATGTGATACAGAATACCAGCTGTAAGTGAGGAAATTGCTGAAGCCAAGAATAATGTGCAACATTTTTTTCCTGAAAAATACTACGATGTGGAACATGCAATTTTAACATTATTTGAAGAAGGTGCAAACAGGAAGCGTTCGTAATGATAGAGCCAACGCTGTTAAAACATACTGTACAGCTCAACCCCATTATAACGCGATCCGTTACAACGCGAATCCGCTTATAACGCGATGCAAGCGTGGCTCCCAATTTTCATATTTAGGAATACTTTACAACACGATTATTGGTATCTTAAATGCTTTATTATACAATGCATACAATTGTATATTATTTCTAACGCGATCCGCTTATAACGCGATGTGATTCTTTGGACCCCAAACACAGCGTTATAAGGGGGTTGAGCTGTATTTTCAGATTGAAGACTTGATCCTGAAAAGCTATGATGAAATATAAAGCAATACTTAGAATAACTAAAGGCAATTGGATGTACTTGGTAACAGAGACCCGTAAGATACTATTTAATACCTGTCTTTAATTGCCACCTGTTTTGTCCTCAAACATTCTTGCATCAGTAGAGTAAACAAATCGCATGGTGACTGCTGAGGATAGAGGGGACATCTCATCATGACCTGTACTGACGGCTCATCAGCAAATAAGTCACAAGCAGCCATAGATTTTACAGGGGGGGTTTGAATGAACAATCTGAGAACCACATACAAAATATGGAGACTTTCTAATTCAGATAATAATAAATTAGCCTTTCAACTCAAGGGTACTGCACCCTATGCTGGGTGAGCGGCCTTCTCGTGTGCAGCTTCAGAGGCCTGGAACTAGCTACTGCCAGAGCTCAGGAGTATTTATTTATAAAATGTGTTACCAGGAAGTAATACATTGAGAGTTACCTCTCGTTTTCACGTATGTCCTGGGCACATTGTTACGATGACAGATACATGGCTACAAATACATAGTTACATTAAGTGAGCAAGGTTATACATTATATACAAGATTATGTATATCAACTCTACCACTCTTTCAGGCACGGTGTAAGAGGTATCTCTTCCTTCTAGCTTTTCCTTTAATTGTATATAATTGTAGTTTGTTCTTAAACAGACTGTTAAGTATTGCGATGTCCCCTTAACTGGAGTGTTTTTCCGTTAAAAAAAAATGATGATAATGAAGGCTCTCAGCTGGACACCCCCAAATGACCATACAGGTAACAAGCTATAGTAATCACACATAATTACCTGCAAACGTATGCTTGGTAATTTACTGATTTATTCCAGCTGGGGAGGGCTGAGAAACTGTGGACTAAATAAATTCATAAATTAAACTTTTGGGGAAGGGGCACGGCTCAGTGGGTAAAGACACTGACTATGACACTGAGTTTGAACCTGAGGGGAACCTGGCTCAATTCCCGGTGTCGGGTCCTAGTGACCTTGGGCAATTCACTTTATCTCCCTGTGCCTCAGGCACCAATAAACATAGTTTGTAAGTTCTACGGGGCAGGGACCTGTGTCTGCAAAATGTCTCTGTAAAACGCTACATAAAAAACTAGCAGCGCTATACGAGAACAACAAATATATATTTTGGGGTGATGTTTGATATTTGTTAAGGAAGTAGTCTTATAGCACAGCATACAAGAGGGTTTTTTCTTTCACCTGATAATAATTATCTTGCTGGTATCTTATGTTTTGTGCTTTTTCCTACTAATTACCTATTAGAAATATTTATTTTGAAGTAATTTCTAAAATGCGGTGGGACAGATGTTTGACGGAAAGTTACTGCTGGAGGCCGTATCCTGAACGTGACTCTACTTTGTCCTCATTGTACATGCTGTGTGTATTTGTCTCACTTACACAGCGCATGCAATGTGGACATATTGGATGTCAACAGCGACTGGAGTTTCAAGACTTTGTGCCCCTCTATGTTTACAAATGAAATAATATCTGAATAAAATGTATTAATGATTATATTAAATCAACAATTTCACTATCTAACCCTCTTCTTATGTTACAGCAATCACCGTGTCCTCCTGAGCTACACAGCACCATTCTAGACTGTGGGGACCCCTGTTTGCTGAGCTACTTACTGGTGAAGTTACCAGTAATATGTGCTGGTTTTTAAAGGCGCTTTAAAGGGCCGTCCAATAGGAAGCAGGAAGCAATGAGGGGTCAGCTTCCTATTGGCCAGTTTGACTCAGTTTGAGGTTGCAGCTTCTTATTGGCCAGTTTGACTCAGTTTGAGGTTGCAGCTTCCTATTGGCCTATTGGCCATTTTGTTTCCATTGGAGGAAGATTTCAAACTAATAACTTCACCGGGAAGTACGCCGGAGCTGAAAATAGCATGGTCCCGTTCCGGAAAACCCACAGTTCCCATCCAGTGGAAAAAATAGAAATTGCTGCCCTAGGTGGATTCCTTTTGATAAGTGGAAATTAACATAAAAAATTAGAATGCAATAATGAACTGTGAAAATTGCATCCGAATAATATGCTTAAATCCACTTTAGTTTAATTGAAACTAAAAAAAAAAGTTTGTGTCATCATAATTTTATCTTAACATATTACCACATCTCCTCTGAAAACTATAATATCATTTTAGCACAGCATTATTTCCAGTCTAATCACCGTTTTCTCTGTATTGAAATGGTGCTGGATATAGATAACTTTAGACAGCACAGACAAAAATAAACATTGTCAACATTTAGAAAATAGGTAATCCATCCAGAGTTTAAACTGTGCATTCAGTTCTGCAGCAAGCAGGGAACGCATTGAATTCTATGAGAAATGATCTTTATGTGGCATTATATTCTATGTCATTTCTATTTCTATGTTCCTATGATTTTGGTTCACTTTAAGTTCAAAATTACTGTAGGAGACATGTGCAGAGGTACAACCGGGGAGACACATTTCGGGAAAATTAACCATGGCTTTTATTCAGCCCGTAGCTTCAAACAATACATATTTAAGAAAGCTACCAAACAAACGGACTATCCCTGTGTAAGGGCTAAATCACGTTCCCAGTCCCCATCTGCAGGGCTGGGAGGATAAGCCTCTTGCCAACCTATGACGCCAAAGTCCAAAGAGCTACCTGTAAGCAGGGAGCTCTTTATATCAGTCTCTGGGTTGTCTGTTGGGGTGGGGGAGGAGAGGGCACCCTCTGGCAGGTTCCAGGCTCTGCTGCGTGCTGGATGTAGAGGGTCTGGTTTCTGGGTGCCTTGCTGGCTGCACAGTCCTTCTGTGCTCAAGACTATGTTCCTGAGTCTCTTGCTGGCAACACCGTCCCTCTGTGCTCAAGAAATCCCCTGCAGTTCAAGCAGGACGCTTTTCTACCTGTCTGATGAGCCAGGTTGAAACTAGTTAATTGTCTGTAGCTGCAATTAACCAGCTCCCTGCTGGACGCCTCAGACGAATACAGGCTTTTATTGTAGCCCATTTAGACAGGGGTTAAGGCTCTGTCAAAATGACCATTATTTTATGGACATTGACAAGCAAGACACGGATTATAAAGCGAACTGAGCTGTTAAAATTGAGCACAAAGTGCTGGATTATTAGAGTGGTCTGTAAGACATATTTATTCTGGAGTGGGACCTTTGGCTGCAACCAATTAGCCACTTGTGCTCTGCGGCCAAAACTACCAACCGCAGGGCAAGTCGCCACAGGTCACCACACCATCACCGCCTGCCGCCTGTCCTCGGCGCAAAACAAATGGCCACAGACAAATGTCTTAGACCGTATTTATGCAAGGGAGAAAACAATGATTTTCGTTGTTTGTTTCATCGCTTATTTCTTTATTACAAGGCATTTAGCTAATACAATTTTACCAGAACACATCATATAAAAATACATATTTTCAAACGGGTTGAGATGAAACATAGTTTAATAACAATTTATATATGTTCCTATTTTTGTGTAGCATGGGAGGAGGCTGCACATACAGAAGCCTGTGTGTTACAAAATATCCACTAGTTGGCATAAAATATCCGCTAACAGCAGGTCCAAGAAACCGTTCTTATTTCTGTTACAACAAACATCACAAAATGATGCAGCTGTTTTGCCGATCGGGATGCACACACAGACGGACTACATATAACTTCATGCAAATTTGCTATACATAGCTGTTTACAAGGGAAGCAATTACTAAATGTTTTCACATTACAAACGTAAAAGTCAGGGTACTGCACCGACACACTTTATTCGAGCAAATACCCAGTATGTACCTGGCAGATACCTGGAATGCGCCGCTCCTCACCTCTGACAAGCCCCGTTGCGTTTGCCTTCCCAGCCTGGGTTCATGCCTGGCTGACGGGCGGCTGATCTGTTAAATGATAATGATTAGGATTTAATAGGCTGCAATGCTTCGCGTGTCTACCAGATGGCATAAATTCATGAATTGTAATGCAGTATATATATATATACTGTGCAGTATTGCAGCCAGCGGGAATAAAATGCTTCAATCCCTGCCTGGAAAATACCTCAATGCACTCGGGCAGAAAACAGTCACAAACCTCAATACACCCGGGTATACCCGAATTCGTGGGACTAGCCAAGCTCGAATAAAGTGTGTCGCCAGTGTATGTTAAAGAGAAACTGGTATTAAAAGGTACACATGGTATAGCATCATTTTGTGCTGGAAAATGTCAGGGCAGGGTAATAAATGTATGACATGGCTGCATACTGCTTCTGGGACCTACTGTATCTTCTGTACATTACAGTACCTTCCATGTGTTCTCCTGAACAGACAGTCCCTCACAGGGCGAGAGTAAACCAAGGGAAGGGGAAGGTTGGATAGATTAAAGGTAGGTGACTGAATCAGACACAAGCAGGGCCGCAGACAGATTTCCCGGGCACAGGACTACAGTTCTGACCAGGGTGCCCCACCACCAGGGCACACCCCCCGTCGGCAGTGTTGCGAGCCCCATTTCATACCTCGTGAGCCCCCTCTATTTCCCTCCTCTATCCGTGTATTTCTCTCCCTTCCGTCTCCTCTCACTCCCCCCATCAATTACCCCACTCTAACTCAATCATTGCCCCTCCCCCGCCTCACATGTATTTCTCTCTTCTGTGTCTCACTCTTACTCCCTCTTATCCTCACCCACCCCGCTCTCACTCAATCCCCCTCCTCACACACATTCTTCCTCACACAATTCCCCCCACAAAACATATACCAAAAAAAACCACTCCCCAATGCAAAAAACTTCCCACCCACAAATATATACAAAAAAATCCCCACCCCCCCAAAATATATACAACCACCCCACCTCCCCAAATATATACAAACCCACCCAAATACATAGAAAAAAACTACCTCCCCAATATATATATATTATATATATATATATATATATATATATATATATATATATATATATATATCAACAAAAAAACCAATACATATATGAAAAATCAATGTATATAACCCCCCCATACATATAAAAAAAAAATACATATAAAAAAACAAACCCAATACATATAAACCCACCCAAATTTCTTTTTGGATGTTTGAATCCTTTCTAAGGAACTTTCACACTATCAGAATGTGGAGCCTGTCCTGGAAGATGTCATTGTACACTAAGCCAGGGGTGCGCAAAGTTTTTAACTTGTGCCCCCCCCCCTGCCTCTTTACCTCCTGCCTCGTGCCCCCCACAGCGTCATTTGACACCGGTTACCATGGCGATGCGTCACCGAAGATCAGGTACTGTAGGAGAAGCTGCAGAGGCCTCACACGGTCCCTCCAGGCACTTAATTGAAGTATGTTACAAAAGGTGGGGGAGTGGGGAAAGTGAATGGACTGGGCGCTTCCCAAATAATAATAAATTGGTGTAATGAATAACACACCAGTGAATACACAAATAAACCTTACACCAAAAGGTGAATAAAAATATATAGTGTAAGAAAAAGCAGCTCAACTTCCTCTGGTGGGACAGTTCCAAGTCCCAGGATGTGAATTTTCTTTTCTTGGAGTTGAGGAGGAGCGCAGGGAAGGATCGTGATATGTAAAAAATAAGATATATATATAGTGCAGATGGTAGATCACTGCTAGAATAACATTCAATAACAGGAATAGAACTCACAAAAATCGTGGTAGGTTATAGCATGTCAGAGATCCATCTCTCTCTGACTGGAGCCCTTTGTATAGCAGGAATCAGGATATCCCTCAGTGGAGTGATTGATATGTAAATAAAGAGAATCACAATAGTGCATACAATTTGAACTATAAGTCATGTATTGATCACAAATGGTTTAAGGAAACTCACATTTTCCCTTAGTAAAACTGGTGGTGGAGAGAACCGCCGATTGAAGGGTGGCGTTGTGTATAGCTGCTGCCCGGTGCTTCACTTGCACCTCCCGGTGGATTTCTGCATCAGTCTCTGCCGTCGCGTCACTTCCGGTCGCGTCACTTCCGGTCTCGTCACGGTGAGGGCGGTGAAGCCAAAATGGGTCTGGTGTCAGCGATGAGATTGCCAGTCCTTCAGTGTGTGGATTCTCTTGATTAACTCTACTCGTTTCGCACACTGACGAAGCAGTGTGCGAAACGCGTAGAGTTAATCAAGAGAATCCACACACTGAAGGACTGGCAATCTCATCGCTGACACCAGACCCATTTTGGCTTCACCGCCCTCACCGTGACGAGACCGGAAGTGACGCGACCGGAAGTGACGCGACGGCAGAGACTGATGCAGAAATCCACCGGGAGGTGCAAGTGAAGCACCGGGCAGCAGTTATACACAACGCCACCCTTCAATCGGCGGTTCTCTCCACCACCAGTTTTACTAAGGGAAAATGTGAGTTTCCTTAAACCATTTGTGATCAATACATGACTTATAGTTCAAATTGTATGCACTATTGTGATTCTCTTTATTTACATATCAATCACTCCACTGAGGGATATCCTGATTCCTGCTATACAAAGGGCTCCAGTCAGAGAGAGATGGATCTCTGACATGCTATAACCTACCACGATTTTTGTGAGTTCTATTCCTGTTATTGAATGTTATTCTAGCAGTGATCTACCATCTGCACTATATATATATCTTATTTTTTACATATCACGATCCTTCCCTGCGCTCCTCCTCAACTCCAAGAAAAGAAAACTTAATTGAAGTGCCTTGGAGAGAGAGCGGGACCTCTGTAGCCGCCGCGCCCCCCCTGGAAATTCTTCCGTCCCCCACTTTGCGCACCGCTGCACTAAGATAGTGTTGTGGTGCTGGCGATTCAGCCTTATCGCACACAAACTCCTATTGATTTGCATGACAGTTTCCAGGCGGTAATGCTAAATTGGCACAATCATATTTTAATGAGTAACCCCCTAAGAATAGATAAAATGTCCTGAGATATTACAACTACATGCAGTATATATCCCCTGCTGATCAATATCCACAGTTAGTTTTTTGTGTGTGTCTAATATCACAAAAATCAAACAAACGACATACTGCGTAATTACTGAAGGATTCTGAATCACATTCACACAGATGCTCAATGTAATTCAGCCAGCACAAACTCCCATAGAGCAGGTGATATAACTGTAAATAGTGAGGTCTGGTAACCTACAATGAAAAGGAAATCCTTCCTTAGCTGCACAAGTTATGTTGTTGACACAGTAAAGGTTTCTCTATCATGACAGTATGTGTAATCTCGCCACTTACTCTGAGAGCTAACGGAAGGAAAATCAAGCAGTACGCAATTTGCTTTTGGCTTTACCTCAAAAATATTTTTTAACTTCATGCAAAAAAAAAAAAGACATTTTGCCGGAAACGTGTTACATTGTATTAAAGTCCGGATCAGGGTTCTGCATATCATATACCAAGCATCTCTGATATTTTTTCTGTTTCTTGATAAAACAGAGAGCTGGTATAAGCATATTTGTCATCTTTTGTGTACACACTTTAGCACTTGGCACATTTTGAATGCAGATGGAGTGAGTGGAATATCTTGGCACCATAGCCATTCCTTTTCAATCGTTTCGTTGTTATACTTTATTAGATGTTTAAATGTGCTTGCTGAACAAATCCCCAAGAGAAATGATGGGCTCCCCAAATACAGCATGGATCCATACATAATAATGAGGGGACATGGTCTGTTATCTCATCTCCAGATTTCAATATTTACGGTATGTGCCATGTAGGCCTATATTTTTGGTGCCAAAAGGTGTCTTACATTAAGGCATAGCATCACTTTGTAAACATGAACCATAATCTCGCATAGGTCTTAACTGGTTACGTAGTTATCAGCTAGATATTCCGATCTTTAACAAGCAAACACAATGCATATAATAAAGCCTGACCAGGGAAAACATTGCTTTTCTTCTAGAGCATTTCCTGTTCCCCGAATTAAAATCCCAAATACAGCCAGATACTTTACATGTTGAAAGCTTTTAAAAATATCTTTGTTTCACAAAAAATAGTTACTATACCTTCTTCACTGTCAAAGGGTCACTGAAAATACACTGGGGACCTGATTGACGATACAGTGAAAGGCAGTTCCTATGGGACACTCCTACCTATCGGGTAGATCCCAATATGTGTCTATCTCAGGCTCTAACTCTAACCCCTTGGATATCACTTATGGGCTCTGTTCTGGGGCCCCAACTCTTTTCAGTTGTAATTAAAGATCTACTCATAGAGTTGTCAGAGAAGCCTGACCTAGCCTAGGACAAGTCCTATTGTCGCGGCCAAGTTCTCAGTGTGCGGCCAAATTCTGAGAAGGGATCATTCGTTCTCCAGGCATAGTCCAGTGACGCGACCGGCGGGTACTCGGCCTAGAGGTGCCGGAGCAGCCCAGCCAAGCGGAGGATAAGTGCTGGGAGCAAGTTCTAACGCGCAAGTTCTAACGCCCAAGTTCTCAGGGTTTAGCAGCACATTAACCGCTACAGTGCAGAGTGTGTGATGGAACCAGAGTGTAACCGGACTTCTTCTCCTCTTCCGCGTCATGTCATTGCTCTAGGAGAGATCACATAATGCTAGCAGGCCCCAGATGCAGGAAATAGAAGTGGGGAGGGGGGGGTCTTACTTTGTGTTTAAGGGTAACTCAATGCTTAGAAAAAATGTGCTGAATCTGGAAATTCTATTCCCTCCACTGTTCAACAGGGGATGCATTTTACACTATATTGGGGTTTTTTTTGTGCTGTTTTCTTTGAATTTAACTTTCATTGGAGCCCACGGAGAGAACATGAGATACAACAACATGAGCACCTCTCCTCATTTTACCTGTACTAACAATGACTTCCAGTGCATTACTTAACGATTCGGTTATTGAAGATTCCAAAAATACTGCACTGTATTTGTTTCTTTTGTTTCTTTTGTTTCGTCTCTCCCCTTAACTTTTGTTGTTTGCTTTACATCCTTGTATCTACCTTGAGTTACTATGCACTCTGCATTTGAACGTAACATACAGATATAGAAAGCCTTCATGTTCTTGGTGCTGAGGGAACCTGTGGTCTGGATTCAGTGGCTTCCCCTTGCAGCAAGAGAGTCTCTGTGAGGGTTTTTGTTCAGTAGAACAGACCAACCCCAGACAGCCATGGTTTTTACTGTCACAGGGCCTCTGCGTTTCTTTTTTTTTTTTTTTTTTAATCTGTGGCTCCAGCGATTTTGAATCTAGTGTCATCTGTACTATTATCTATAGTTTGTCTAAGCTTTAGGAAGAGTACTAGCAGTCAGTAAGCTAGTGCATACTTTTATAGAGCAGAATACACTAGCATTATTTTCATTCTGATCTTCTTTCCTAATTATACAGATTGAGTGGACATCTGTTCTTATTTGAAAGACGTTGAAAATATTGCCCTATTATGAGTAATGCTCATTACCATGTTGTCAAACTACTCATAGGTGTTTACTTCGCATTATTTCTTTTAACTCTTTCCTAACTTACATTTTCTCCTGCGTCTTCCTAGGATATATTACATCGAAATGTGCTATGGTACCTAGGGAAATGAAACCATCTGGTTGTCACGGGAGACCAGGACAATTTACACCAGGGATCAATACACTAGATTGAACTGCAGAGTTGAACAAAAGTGAATTTGTTGGAAAAAGTTTCCACAAACTTCCAGTACATAAACTCAACCAACTGCGGGAAAAAATTAATTCCTAGGTGCGTAGACCTCTGTCTAGAAGTTTACCCCAAAACACATTCCCAACTTGCGCCGCTGTCCTCTGTAGTATGGGAAAAACTGCCCTGCTCTCCACCGGCTAACATTTTTAAATTCCCCGCCGTTGCTTCACTCCAAACATCTCCAGCCAATGCTGCACAAAGCAACTGCAGTAACACCGGATGCTCCAGACCCCTGCACTGGGTCTCCTCAGTTCCCTTCTGCTAACTCCCTGTCAGCTCTTCCTTTACAGGGGGCAGTCCCCTGTCATCACACAGCCTTCACCAAGAATAACCAGTCCAGAATTACTCTCTTGAGGCTGGGGAGAAGGGGTATTTATACCCCTGTCCCAATAAGGGGACAGCTTGTCTGGGTAGGAACAATATTCCTGGTCTCTGCACACGGCCCTAGACCCGATTGATGGGATTACTGGGGTTGAAGGTGCCCAGAATATGCTGATACAATCCCCTTCCACAGGCAAACAGTACAGATACAGCCCCATGGTTTACAGCTTTCTTGCAGAGCAAGTCCACTCAGCAGGTGGTCGACCTCTCCCTGGTTCCTCAACAATGGGCCTAATCCCATCACAGAGTCCAGGCCTACAATACCAAACTCTGATGTAATTCCAGCTCAATTGGCAAGAGTGTTAACCCTTACAGGTCCCCTCTTTTTGACAGAGCTGTACATCACTGTTTTATGTCCTTTAAGAGGAACATATATAGGAATGGTACAATAAACCGTACATACATAAATAACTACGTCATATCATTGACAGGTAGGGTTAGTGGCGGACATAACTTTTATTTAAAAGCAGCTAAATCTACCCCGACCATCACACGGATGTATTTCCAAAATATAGTACTTTACTGAGTACTTCAATGACATTACATTTGTGATGCTGTGGAATCTCTATCCCCTGAAATCTTAATTATAATATGCAAATTTGCATTGATAGTATATTTTGGAACAAGGAATAACAGAATGGAGATATGTTATATATCATAGCTAGAATACAAGATAATCCTGCACTGAGCAACATGCCTGGTCCAACTATATTGCACCATGAGAAATATACAATATCTCTTACGAGCGTTAAAAAAAAAAACAGAAATGCATTTTGTTCAGTAAAAATAACTAGTTTTCTTCAATGAAGTAGATAGAGCACAAACTGCTAGAATAGAGCACAATGCTGCAACATAGCTTTTAGTGAATACCAAAATCTCAATATCTGCCTCGCCTCCCTTCCTGGTGTATCTCTGCGGTGGTGCTCAGATAGGGTTGCTAAGTGTCCAGTATTGAACCGGACTGTCCTGTATTTGGTCACTGTGCAGTCAAAAATTAGAGGTATTACTGGACATGAAAGTGTCCAGTATTACCTCTCTGGACAGTGACCTGACCAACTTGGGGGGCTGCGGGATTTCCTAGAGCAGGATTGTTGCTAAGGGGCTGGGCAGCTTCCTACATCCTCATTGGATGCATTACCGTCAGCAGCCAATCAGGAGGAGGTGTCAGGAGCCTGGGGGTGGGGCCAAGGAGAGGAGAAGACAGCATGGATCAAAGAAGAAGATGCTATTGGGTTTAAGGAGAATGGTTTCCGTTAATAAATTCGGTGCTGGTTTTTGCCCCAGTTCTGCACTCATGAGACTTTGATAAAGAAGCCAATATTACTCAAAGGTGTAAGTTCTGAAGCTCCAATAACATGTCTCTGAGCCCAATCAGCATTAACTGCCTTTTAAGTCAACAGCAGTTAATGTCTATTAAGCTCTGTTACCTGTTATCTTAGCTTTGTGAACCCCCCTCAAGTAGATTCAAGCTTGCTATTCCACAGCCTGGTCCATAGGTCCTATAGTATTACATCCTTTACTGCCATGTGCTGATGTTCCCTCTGGCCATCAAGGGTCGATGACATATAGACCAAAAGTCAAATATGCCATTTGTCTTTTAGAATTAAAACAATTCTGAAACCTGTGTTAGTGGTGAATTACAAAGATAACCATACCAGACAAAGAAAACTGTGATTATTGCCCGTTCTTGCTTGCTTTATCTGTGTTTTGAAAGGTCAAAGTATGGATGAGAGCATTCCTCTTGACCTGATTTAAAATGCAGAAGTTAGTTCAGCTAGTTCTGATTCAAATTAAATCACGCTCTTATTTTCCACCTCAAACAACCTACATTATTTCGATTACTTTATGTCCTGAATTCCAAGAGAAGTCAATCATTCACTCTTGGGTACATTGAGTTTAGATACAATGATACCTGCGACTGTACATGCAAAAGGCATGACCTCTTTGTAAAGGATAAAGATAAGCATAAAGATATATGGTCATGTTTTGTTGTGTGAATACCGCTGATCGGACAAACGCATCTCCTATTAATAAAACCGTTATTGGAAACTTTGTCTTGCTTAATGAAATTGTGTATGTCTACAAGATTGTTTTCATCTAAGTAACTAGAATTTAGCTACAGTTCTGTACCGGATGAAGAAGAGTTTCATTACAATGAAAAAAAGCAACGCTGTGAGTTTCATGTTGGTGCTCCTGCTGTTTTTCAATGTGTGTAGTTTAGAATGGGCAGGCAGATTATTGGAGATAAGGAACAAGCAGAGGTATTAAACAAATTCTGTGCCTCTGAATTTACTAGGGAAGAATAAATTGCAATAGTAGTGCCACAGGAGGGAACCACAACCTCTATATTAACGAACAATTGGTTAACTGAGGAAGAATTCATAGGCGGCTTGATCAAATGAAAGTAAAGAAGGCACCTGACCCCGATGGCATACATCCAAGAGTTCTTAAGGAGTTAACTTCCACAATATACATTTTTGCTCAAAAGAAAGTTAGATGCAAACTAATACAAGGCACCTCTGTGTTTCTGTTGCACAAAATTATGTTGAGTGCAAAAAAAAAGCATTTTATTTAAATCCCCTTAGAATTGCGAAGAAACCCAGTTGGTGATTTTGAATCACAAATCTAATTAGTTCAGTTGGGAAAATTACAATGTTTATTAAAAAAAAGCCTATTGCTTGACATCTACTTGACAGATATCCCCCGTGTACCTGTTATGCAATGATTACAAGCAGCAAAAAGAATGTAATAATTAACTCCCTGCTCCCCCCCCAAACAGGAAACTGATGTAGTAACAAACCCTTTGATCCGCTCATTATCTTGAAATGAATAAACTGTTTAGTGCTTTGTTTCTAAGGACTGCACAGAATATATGGCACAGTATAAGGTACTGCTGCCATTTTAAATTACAAGCACGTTCAAATCAGTGTGCTGTAAGGTGCCCTATGGTTAGCATTGTTTAGTAAACATGGCATTTTATTACTTGGGTGCAACTAAACAATGTAAAATTGCTAGATAGCAACAGATGGACTCTACTCATGTAACCTCCTTAACCGGCTCTAAAAGAGGTCACATCAGATTAGTGATGTACAATGGCAGTGCTCAGCCTCTCAGGGGTTTGCTGGGGGTTGGATAGGTGCAGGCTGGGTGTGAATGAAAGTATAGGAAAAAGATGGGTGCCAGGAACCTTTATAAAACAAAAAGGTGCTTTGACAGCCGTCTAAATCACTTCACAGGTATTGACATAGGATGTACTTTGATAGAAACTTGTGGCAAACACTATGGATGTATGAAAAAAAGGAAAAACAAAACACCAAAAAATAGTGCAGCACAAGAACACATGTAGGATGCAACGGCAAAAAAATGTCAATATTACTCACATTTTATGCGAGCAATAGAAGCCATTCGGTTGTTCCGAGTAAGCAACTCAAGTGGCGGATCATCCACTGGACAGGATACTCCCAGGGAGACAAAGGAGAGGATGCAGAGATAATAGATAACTTTATGAAAATATAGTAATAAAAACAGTGAACACTTACATGCATATAAGCAAGTGTAGGCAGTTAGACTGGGACTGAAATGTACCTACATTATCCCAGCGTCCTCCCCTTTGTCTCCCTGGGAGTATCCTTTCCAGTGGATGATCCGCCACTTGAGTTGCTTACTCAGAACAACTGAATGGCTTATTTTGCTCGCATAAAATGTGAGTAATATTGAAAAGATGTTACCGTTGCATCCTACGTGTGTTATTGTGCTTCACTATTTTTTGGTGTTTTTGTTTTTTCCTTTTTTATATACTTACCTGGATGAGAGAGCGCCCCTGACCCCTTTGCTGTTATCTCTATCTTTAAGTACACTCGCGAGTACTGCTGCGGCCGAGTTTATTCGAGCATTTGCCCGTTCTCGGCCGCAGCAGTAACCTGGCGCTCCCTTGGGGAGCCCTGGACACGCGTGCAGGGGGCGCAGGCACCTGATGACGCGTGACCGCGCGTCGATGACGCGCGGCACGCCGAGGGAGTGCGGCTAGCATGCCGCGGCATCCCCAGGCTTGCGGAGCTAGCCGCACTCAAATAAAATGTGCCGCCTCTGTAAGTACATATCGCCCAATAGGCAAACGGCAGCTCACGCATGCGCCTGTCAGCACGTCCTGAACATCAATACCGGCTCCCTACCTGTACTGAAGCTGTGCGCAAGCGGGGAGGCTATAGAGCCTGTTACAAATGCGTTATTTACATCAGTAATGCACGTATATGACGATTGCAGTACAGTAGATGCATCGATAAGTGGGAAAAAGGGAGTGCTTCACTTTAAGTACATTTTCGCTTTACATACATGCTCCGGTCCCATTGCGTACGTTAATGCGGGGTATGCCTGTATACAGTATTTTGCGCTCGATTCTTTCTCCTTATTTGTTGAATAATCAATGATCTAATTTAGGAAAGTATATTTTATTTAGCGATTTCTGACTATAGTCAGGCAGTAAGGGTATACCGTCCTGATTTCTGTTTTTAAAGTGAGAGGTTATTACATCTCTTCAAATGTAAGTAGTGTTTATATCTGTAGACATTTCTATCTTATGCTTGGTGAATAAAGATCTTTCTCCATTATTGACCCGATTTTGACCCTGATGAGAGCAAACGTTAAAACAACCCCATTCATATATATGTAGCCATGTGCAAAAGTGGTGTACATATCTCTTTCTCATGCTGGCAGTAAACCTGGTAAGTATGCAGGATTGCCAGCAACAATCATGGAGGTTTGCCCTCAAACCCTGGTGAGGTGTCATATGTCCCAAAGGAAGTGACAACATGCTTTATGTCCACCCTTAGTGACACAGAGCGTGTTTGTCCTCTGGGGGGTGATATAAGACACAGCACTGCCTAAAGTTAGTAGGTCAGTTCCTGTTGTTGTTCTGATTCTGTTGAGTCAGAGGCACGTGAAGGTCTGCAACAGTGTTGCAGTGGTCTCATGCTAGCTGTGAGTCAGTGCAGCAGGCAGAAAGAGCTGAGAGTCTGTGCAACATAGCAGCAGACAGAGAGAAGCTGGTGAATCTCTTTGAGAGGAGAGGTGGAGAGCAGCTCTATTAGAGAGAAGGGACCTTCCTAATGGAGTGCAGCAAAGAAAGGAGCAGCTGAGCTGCTAGCTGTGAGGGGCAGCTTGCCCATACCATCATGCAAATAAAGATGCCCTGGTTCACAACAACCCCCATGTGTGAGTGTGAAGTTACTCCACAGAGGAAGGCACCACAGAGGAGTTCCTCATCAGAGCCATCTTCCTGCGGACGCAGAGATCCTGATGAGGTGGGGGCGCTGCACTGGATGTAAGTAGGACTCGCACACTACCTCAGCTACCTGTCTTGCTTGACATCCCCCAATACCATCAAGCGGGAGACTCAGGAGTCCTGTTGCCTACAGGTGCACCACCATACACAGACATGTAACGGGGCTGGATAGACCACAGGGGCCAATGTGAGATTGGGGCGGTCAGACCAGACACGAACACCCGTGACAGTTGGAGGCGCTGCTGAGATACCTGTCAACAGGACAGGCTTCTGCTAGGCACACTAAGAAACAGGGAGAGTGTATGCTGCCACTTTGTGCTGCGTAGGAAGGAGCCAGGGGTAGTCCAGGGAGGCCACGTAGACGCGGAACGCACAGACGCCCTGGGATTCTTCGGTCTGGAGCAGGGTTATAGCTGTTTGAGTCCCTTGAAGTAGTGCTAGTGGTAAGACGCCTAAAGGGATAAACTGGTAACTTAGAGCAGGAATCCTGGAGAGGGTCTGCGCTAGACTGACCAACAGGAGGTAGACGCCAAAGTATTGCATGGACGAGCCAGAGTACTCTAGCCCATTCCAGACACTCGACACAGGGAGCACAGACTGGAGGAAGGAGATACATCAGACACAGAAAGAGTGAGCCTAGCCTGAGGTAGTGCAAACACGAGTCAGATCTACATTAGGTACACAAGGTGGTGCACAACGCACTTT
Organism: Ascaphus truei; assembly: GCF_040206685.1. Classification (NCBI taxonomy): domain Eukaryota; kingdom Metazoa; phylum Chordata; class Amphibia; order Anura; family Ascaphidae; genus Ascaphus; species Ascaphus truei. The sequence continues at coordinate 30,535,878 of NC_134498.1, forward strand.
GTTGCATCGGTGTGGAAGCTGCACCGCAGAGAGGAGCTCCATGTGCGATAACAGAAATTATCACAGAGAAAAGAATGGCGACGGCGTTGGAGTTAGTAAAAATGCGCACTCAGTCCTTTTACATGTGAAGACGATGAGGATGAGTGGATGGCCAAATTCAAAACTCTTCGGCAAGAGGAAGAGGAGTATTTGTCCGAGTTTGTCGGCAGGGTTCAAGGACAACTCCTGGCCAAAAATATTGGGGCAGCGGCAGAAGGGGATCGACTTCGGTACCAGCAAGTACTGAAAGGTTCCCTGCCGTTGAATAAGACAGCTATCAAGATGTGAGGTGCCCCCGTTCCTGTCCCCCCACCCAAATACGTGGAATTGATGCAGTATATCTTGAGACATGAAAGGCAGGGTGACCTAGAGCGGTGGAAGACTCGCAGAAGAAGTGCCCCTCCTCTAGAGTCCACCAGGGGGAGAGGGAGCATGGAGCAGCCATCAGCCACTTCGGTTCAACATAAGAAAAGTGCGAAGTGCAGCGACACACACCCTCAGTTGTTTAGGACATGGCTAGCGCCAGAAGTGAATATATCCTTTCTTTTTTGCCCGTTCTTACAAAAGGGCGTGATCATATATGAGGGTATGGACATTAACCAATTTCAGCTACCTCTAAAGGTCCGGAGGATACAGGTGGGTGAGGAAGTGTGCTTTCACTGTGTCCATACCAAGTGTGACTGCTCATTCTGTGAATTGACCTAGGGACCTCTGTGTGCCTGCTGCGGGGCACAGTTCTTGCTTCCCAAGCTGCTGCAGCCTACTGAGGAAGAGGCGATCGACTGCAATCCTGGATCGGTCAATGCCGACTCTGCTTCACAGAACCTGATAAAGAAAGAGCATGGAGGAAAAGGGGCCTACCACCGCGGTGAGAACCTGGAACTTCACCGTCGGTCCCCTGCGGGAGTGCCACTCCCCGAGTCGGAGTTCGGCTACTCGGACGAAGAACAAGCGACCCCAATGACGGTGGTGATGCGCCTACCAGCGGACCACACAAGTGAAGCTGGAGATAAAGAGACAATTATCCCATCTGCTGCGGATCCTGATATGGGCCCGTGTGCCCTACAACGGCCAGTCTGGCCTTCCACAGAGGTACCATTGGTCCCAGGCTTGGGATCAGTACCTGCTAACGACAAGGGCGAGTTGACTGCCCCAGGGGTGTTGGGTTTAAGCCTCCAGGTGACCGAAGAGCACGATAGCTCCTTAAGTTTGGCCACCAGGGCAAATGGCTCCACTCAGCATCGCGTCCTGGCGGAGGTGTCCTCCTTAGAAGGTAGCTGTCCAGTGGTGCGAGTGGACCTGTACCTACCTGACCATGTCCCAGATGAAGAGGAACCTATCGCAAGCCAGCGGAGTGGTGAGGAACCTCCTAACTCCCCACAGGCGCCGGTGGTGGCAACGGCGGCGGATGTCGTTTTGGAGGAAGAGGTTCCAGTTGGGAACCCAACACGAGAAGCAGAACCATCACTTCTGGCGGCGGATGTCGTTCTGGAAGAAGAGGTTCCAGTTGGGAACCCAACGCAAGATGGTGGTGAGTCCCGCGAGAACGATGACATAATTTCCGGTGGGCACAGCGGAAACGGATGGAAGATGGCCGCGTCCTCGCGGCTAAGCAGCTGTACCAGGTCGCCTGGGTCCGGGAAGAGCTGGCAGGCCCTGCAGAAGCCTGGGAGTAAGGAGGCGAGTGAACCGGAGTGCCAGTCCAATGGTACCGGGCAAGGTAGCGAGAAGTTGCGGGTCGTAGCCCCGCGTATGCCGGCAGTGTTTCCCTACGCCCAACCCCCGGCCATAGTTAAAGCCCCTGCTCCTGTCACTTTTTCCTATGGGTTCCAGTCTAGCCAAGGGTTGTCGGGGGAGTCCCGAGCCACTTCTGAAGAATGGACTGGGGAAAATCTGAACTGGGTGACCGTTTTACCTCTGATGAGGGATCGGGGAGGGAAATGGCTATGCCAAGAATGTCATCCAGCACTAATGATACTGTTAGTGTAAGGTGTAAGCCTAAGAGCCTTGGGTCAAATCCTAAGTCAGCGATTGTGGGTTCCTTTGATGAGGATAGGGGATATGGCACTGATGAGGAGGAAGGATCAGGGGAAGAAAATTGGGATCCTGGTGGGTTAGACGAGAAGTTGTGTAGTCAAGAGGGGATAGTCTACATCTCCAGGAGATGCCTTAGGGAAATGTATGCGCATGATCCCCTCAGTCCACTAGCATCCAGGCCAAAATTTTGGGCTGATTGTGGGTGTTCAGTATGGCACCCAGAGTGTTATCGGATTGCTGCTCTAAACCCAGTGGACCATGCTGTGCGCAGGCCACCGTAAGAGGGTATGGCAGTACCAGTAATGGATACTTCAGCAGGGAGTAATCCTAATTGTTACACATCTACGTTAGGATGTATCGGTTATTGTGTTAAGAAAAAGATATGTACTGTAATAATGTGTTGTTATGTTTTGCAGTGCTACCTGAAGGAAGGTTCCGCAAATTTAGAACCCAGCCAGGACATTGGGTTTCCACCAGGGGGAGAATGTAGCCATGTGCAAAAGTGGTGTACATATCTCTTTCTCATGCTGGCAGTAAACCTGGTAAGTATGCAGGATTGCCAGCAACAATCATGGAGGTTTGCCCTCAAACCCTGGTGAGGTGTCATATGTCCCAAAGGAAGTGACAACATGCTTTATGTCCACCCTTAGTGACACAGAGAGTGTTTGTCCTCTGGGGGGTTATATAAGACACAGCACTGCCTAAAGTTAGTAGGTCAGTTCCTGTTGTTGTTCTGATTCTGTTGAGTCAGGGGCACATGAAGGTCTGCAACAGTGTTGCAGTGGTCTCATGCTAGCTGTGAGTCAGTGCAGCAGGCAGAAAGAGCTGTGAGTCTGTGCAACACAGCAGCAGACAGAGAGAAGCTGGTGAATCTCTTTGAGAGGAGAGGTGGAGAGCAACTCTATTAGAGAGAAGGGACCTTCCTAATAGAGTGCAGCAAAGAGAGGAGCAGCTGAGCTGCTAGCTGTGAGGGGCAGCTTGCCCATACCATCATGCAAATAAAGATGCCCTGGTTCACAACAACCCCCATGTGTGAGTGTGAAGTTACTCCACAGAGGAAGGCACCACAGAGGAGTTCCTCATCAGAGCCATCTTCCTGCGGACGCAGAGATCCTGATGAGGTGGAGGCGCTGCACTGGATGTAAGTAGGACTCGCACACACTACCTCATCTACCTGTCTTGCTTGACATCCCCCAATACCATCAAGCGGGAGACTCAGGAGTCCTGTTGCCTACAGCTGCGCCACTATACACAGACATGTAACGGAGCTGGATAGACCACAGGGGCCAATGTGAGATTGGGGGGGTCAGACCAGACACGAACACCCGTTATATATAATTAAAGAAGGTGTGCATAGCCATTTATTTACTTGAACCAGATACCATATAGAACAATATTACATTTTTGATATGAAGGATCTAAAAAGAAATAAGCAGTATACAAAACGTGCAAAATGTTCCTACCCTAAGCTATGAAAATGAGATATTAATGACGCGATGGGGCAAGATATGAGAGCCAACATGAATGAATTTGAAATAAGGTTCTGTTTAAGGCCAGTCCATTGAAAATAGCAGGATGTGTAGAAGGAAAAGAGCACAGCCTTCGCATCAAAGGAGCAAAAATAGGTAGGGCAACTCCAGATATAGTAGTATTTGTGTTTATTGCACAATCAGCTTAGCAGTGGAAAAGTAGGAAATGCACCAATGCGTTTCATCCAATAGGAGTTTATAAGTGTAAATCAATATCACCACTAGGTCCCCAAATCTCCCTAGGGCGACTTCTGTAATTATACAGTCATTCTGGACATTGGAACTATACTCTGAATATATTGTATTCATAAATTGAGCACATACTTGTGAAGCACCAATCACCAAATAACCTATACATTGAAAATAGCAGTGCAGGTGGAGATTATGGAAACTTTTCATTACAAAATTTGACTTTAACCTTTGCTAAAAGGGATTACACTTTAAAGCTTTTACTACACTAAAAATCATAAGCAGACATGTTCAAGTCTTTCTAGCAACTGACAAGTTAATTTGGAAAAACTCTAAGATTGTCAGATATGGGAACATAGACGAGGATGATGACACCAATTAACATTAAAAAAAAACTAAAGTGAAAGCATAAAATCACAAGTTTATATTGTTTAAAAGCATTCCAAATTACAGTATATTCTATATTTGAAAAGTAAATGACATGCTGAATGCCTGCTACTCCTATCCATTTTAAGGCAACTGAAGTTTTCCAAGATAACACTGGATTGTCATGTTTTTAAACGTGACTAGGTCATTTAATGAAAGTGTCGGGTAAAGTGGTTGGCATACAGATAGCCCAATCTGATGTCTGCACTCTACTAGTATACTAGCCACTCATTGCCAGTTGTTTAAACATTGTTACATTACACCGTTGTTGAGTATATTGGTTGGCATAAAGAGAGCTTTGCCTATTTATTAGGGAGTATTAGGATTCTGTCTGTGTAGTATTAATAACATTTCTACAATTTGTAGAGCTACACTTGTTTGTTTCGTAATTGTTTTAGGATGATACAGTACTTATTTTAAGTATTTTTCTTCTTGCTTTATGATGTCTTACTGTCTTGCCTTTTTTTTTTTTTTTAGATTTTGTTATAATTTTATACAAATCCAAAAATCAAAAGCAAACAAAAAAACCCGTCCGAAATAAAAAAAACACAATTTTTTTTAAATAGAACCTCGTTCCAAAACAGCAGTGGAAGTGCCCACCCATAAAGAATGGGCACAAAGTAAGCCCTCACCTTATCCATCCTATTTCTCCATTACACTACAACCCAAATCACAACAGCAGAGAACAGCAAAAATGGGAGGGACACATTCCAAATGGCAATCACTTTAATAACTGATACATCTTGAAAAATACTGATAAATAAAGTAGCTTACTATGGTCTCCTTTCTTTCTCTCTGGACAGTTATTTTTGGGCATATTATATTTTGGTTTCTATAGTAGAGGCTTATGGTTTTATATCTAGAATAACTATTGGTTTAAAAAGATTTGATAAATAAAAGCTGAGCCACAACATGGGCTTCACATTCTCTTTCCATTTTCCCAGCTTCTCATGCCCAAGGAGAGTTTACAAACGGTGAGATTTTGGGCCATGTTTACTAAGCAGTGCCATAAGGTATCTAAGTTATGACGTAAAACCACTTAGTAAACTTGGACCACTGTCTGTGAAGGACAGTACTAGGTTAGTACAGTATGCGTGTGCTGCTGCTTTTTTTCTATAAATGGATGAAGAAGAACACATTAAGGGAGGAATCAATGGCCTAGAGTTATCAAACTATGTTAACCAAAAATACGGTATTATAGCCCCCCCCCCAAAAAAAAATTGTTAAACGCATTCGATAAAAATATCAGGGCCGGCACAAAAATGACTAAAAACCGCAAATGTAGTCATTTTATTTATTTATCTATAAAATGTTTTACCAGAAAGTAATACATTGAGAGTTAGCTCTCGTTTTCAAGTATGTCCTGGGCACAGAGTTATGATGACTGTAACAGGGACTTATCACTGTTTGAGAGAAACTGCCTCTAAATCCAGCAGTGTGCTGGTTAATTGCACACAGGCAATCAACCAGAATCCACCTGGCTGATTAGGACTTTTAGAAAAAGCCTGATCTGAGAAACAGGAAAGAGATTTCTTATCTCACAATGGAGCTGACATAAGGAAAAGGAAGACTGTGTCCTGAGAGAAAGACACAAGGGGACCAGACCTCTATGCCTGGACCCTCAAGCAGACACCTATCCGGACACCACTGACCTGAAGGGCCATCTGCTTTAAGGTACCGCTGAGACTTTGGGGTGACAAGTGGGTAAGAAGATTTCCCCCCTCCCACCCCCCAGTCTTGCAGAGACTTTGTTGAACCGTGGGACCATGAAAATCCCTTGGAGTCAGATCTCAGATGATAAGTTCTGCATGTGGTAGGGGTGAGGAGCTTGTTCAGATAGATGGGTAGCTTGCCCAAGAAGTATTTGAAGGCAAGACAGGAAAGATTAACTTTGTGCCTAGACTCAAAGAATGGCCAATCTAGTTATTTGAGCATTTCACAGTGATGTGTGTTGTAGTTACATTGGAGGACAAAGCAGCATATTGAGTTGTAGAGGATATCTAGTTTGCTAAAGTGAGTTTGGGGTCCTGTGCCATATACTATGCCCCCATAGTCTATAATTGGTATTAGTATCTGCTGTGTGATGAGCTTTCTGACAGATGACTTAGGGAGGATTTGTTTCTATAAAGTACACCTAGTTTTACATAGGTTTTGGATGTCAGGGTATCAATGTGCAACCCAAATGTTAAGTGGGAGTCAAACCATATGCCCCGATATTTGAAACAAGTGACAGGAACTAGGATGGTATTAGAGTTGGTTCTGATCTGAATCTCATTCATTGGAAGCGTTAGAAATTTAGCCTTGGTCCATTATTACAGACTTGTCAGTGTTTAAAAACAATTTGTTTTGGGAAATCCATTTTTCAAGTCTCAAAAAATCAGACGTACGTACGTGTCCAAGGTCGGAGAGGTTAGGGCTGTGTACATATAATATTGTGTCATCCGCATACATGTGTATTGAAGCTACCTTACAAGCTGCAGGTAGATCAATGATGAAGACTGAAAAGAATAAGGGCCCAAGAAGATATAGGAAAAAGAAGATTCTCTATAAATATGACACTGAGCATCATGTGCATCAAAGGGACAAACTTCGTAGCTTATCATTTGAAGACATAATCAGTGACTTTGCTCTCCAAAAATCATGAAAGAAAATGTGTTAATGTTAAAATGAATGTGATGTGCAAACGCTGTTCATTTTAGGTTTACACTGTCCTCTGTGTATATACTGTAACAATGCTAGTATAATGTTTTCATTCATTATATATGAATGGGGTTGTTTTAATGTTTGCTCTCATCAGGGTCAAATCGGGTCAATAATGGAGAAAGACCTTTATTCACCAAACAGAAGATAGAAATGTCTACTGATATAAACACTACTTACATTTTAAGAGATATAATAACCTCTCATTTTAAAAACAGAAATCCAGACGGTATGCCCTTACTGTCTAACAGACTACAGTCAGTCATCTCTAAATAAAATATACTTTCCTAAATTAGATCATTGATTATTCAACAAATAAGGAGAAAGAATCGAGCACAAAATACTGTATTTCAACAAATAATTATTTGTAGAGTTTTGCTCAGACTTATGTGCTTATGTAAGTTAAATTGTCGCTGCTGGAATTCATAGCCTGTCTACTCTATCTACATGTCTATACATGTATATAATGTATACCCTGTTCATTTATGTAACTGTATTTGTAACCATGTATTATTTGTCTTAACTCTGTGCCCAGGACATACTTGAAAACGAGAGGTAACTCTCAATGTATTACTTCCTGGTAAAATATTTTTATAAATAAATACTTAGATGCATCCTCTTGGGTAATATCAGGCAATATCGTGGTGACATAAGGAGATAAGCAAAGGATAATATTAGAGGAACAGGAAACCTACGTTTGTGGGAGAGAGATGCCAATTGTCCTGGCCTCATAGGGTTGCCCTCACCGCCACTGTCCTCATTGGGTTTCTTATACTGCTGCCTGTACTCACACTGAGTACCCGTCCCGTCCAGCAGGTTTGCATTGTATCCAAACCTCCCTGCAAGCTGTTTCCTCTACATCCTTTTCAAATGGGTACTTAAGTCATGCACCTCCCGTGCATAGCAATGGGAACTACCAGGGGATGAAGTCCAAAGTATTAGTGTTTGCCACAAGTTTCTGTCAAAGTACATCATATGTCAATACCTGTGAAGTGATTTAGACGGCTGTCAAAGCACCTTTTTGTTTTATAAAGGTTCCTGGCACCCATCTTTTTCCTGTACTTTCATTCACACCCAGCCTGCACCTATCCAACCCCCAGCAAACCCCTGAGAGGCTGAGCACTGCCATTGTACATCACTAATCTGATGTGACCTCTTTAGAGCCGGGTAAGGACGTTACATGTGCAACACAGTTTTTGTAAACATTTTATTACAGTCTTGTCCATCTGTTGCTATCTAGCAATTTTACATTGTTTCGTTGCACCCAGGTAATACAATGCCATGTTTACTAAACAATGCTAACCATAAGGCACCTTACAGCCCACTGACTTGAACGTGCTTGAAATTTAAAATGGCAGCAGTACCTTATACTGTGCCATATATTCTGAGCAGTCCTTAGAAACAAAGCACCTAACAGTTTATTCACTTCAAGATAATGAGCGGATCAAAGGGTTTGTTACTACATCAGTTTCCTGTTTGGGGGGGAGCAGGGAGTTAATTATTACATTCTTTTTGCTGCTTGTAATCATTGCATAACAGGTACACGGGGGATATCTGTCAAGTGGATGTCAAGCAATAGGCTTTTTTTTTTATAAACATTGTAATTTTCCCAACTGAACTAATTAGATTTGTGATGCAAAATCACCAACTGGGTTTCTTCGCAATTCTAAGGGGGTTTAAATAAAATGCTTTTTTTGCACTCAACATAATTTTGTGCAACAGAAAACGGATATAAATCTTTGAAGCTTCTAGCAACACAGAGGTGCCTTGTATTAGTTTGCGTCCCAACCTTCTTTTGATCAAAATTTTATATTGTGGAAGTTCCACGTGCAAATAAGGCAATTCAGAAATGACCCCAACATTATGTTATGTGCCCGGGTGCACCCACCTGCTCATACAATGCCAATCAGATCAATCACAGAAAATCCTTTATGGAGAAATATTGATGGGTAATATGGAGGGTGGGGTCAGGGCTGGACATTTACCTCCTGAGGCCCTAAACTCTGTCAAGTTTAATAGGCCCCCAAAATTAGAAAAGGATTTATTATTCTGACTGAAGGGACCATTAAAAATATAAACAGGAAACTGAAAAGAAAAAGGGCCCCGGAGCAGAGCCTTGTGGGACACCGCAGGTGATATCCAAGGGGTTAGAGCTAGAACCCGAGATAGATTCATGTTGGGATCTATCCGATAGGTATGAGGGAAACCAGTTTAAAGCATGATCCCCTATTCCAGAGCACTGAAGTTTGTTTAGCAAAATAGCATTATCAACAGTAGCAAAAGGCTTTGCAAAATCTATTGCACTAGTAAGTTGTCCCAGTTCCATTCCACACTGGATTATTAAAATTGACATTAATAATAATAATAATAAAACAGCTTCATTACCTTAGCGGCTAGCTGTTAAGGCAATGAAGTTGTTAAACCACAGTACCTGGTTTATAAGGGTACGGGGGGTGGGTGAATGGGGGTACTTGGCCCAAGCCAAGTAATGTATTACATTTTTTGTTATGTTTTTTTAGGTTGCCCATTCAATGCTGTTGTGGCAATCCATGCCCATATTGGGGGTAGGGTTTACCACTGTGACAATCAATGGGTAGAGGGGGTGGGGGGGTGAGGGTAGCTGCCCCAGGGAGGGTGGTTAGGCCTCCCGGGTTGGTATCGAGGGGTGGGGTTAACTCTTTAATTACTACAGCGGTTACTAACCACTAAGGTGATAAAGGGTTTAGTGGTCAGTAGTTTTTTTTTATTGTAATGTTGCTGCCCATGGAGGATGAGGAAGATGATGATGGCCTTTGTTCTGGCAGGGGAAAGTACAACTTTAATTTACTTTATGCTAGCTGGGTAATGGTGTATTATTAATGGGCATATGCGCTATTATCCAGATCTGGAAAAAAGGATTTTTTTCCCCATTACAGTCAGTGTGTGTGTGTGTATGTTGGGGGGGAGGGGGGGAGGGGGCAAGGGTTGGTTGTATTGATTTTATTGTATTGCACTGTAATGGTTTTTTGAATGGGGAAGACCGCTATTGGCCATCATTGGCTAATAGCATTTGCACACATTCCGGTGTGGTGTTGTTGGTAGAGGGGGTGGGTGAAGGTGGTAGTTGCCCCAGGATGGGGTTTAGGCCTTGCGGGAGTGTAACGCGAGGGGTTAACCCCTTCATTACCATAGCGGTTGTAACCACTAAGGTAATGAAGGAGTTAACTTCTACAGTCACCTTCCCACAGGGCCTAAATACCCACCCTGTGGCAACTTCTAACTTCACCCACCCCCTGTACCAACAACAAAGCAGTGTCTGATATTTAACCCCTTCATTACCTTAGCGGTTAGCCGCTAAGGTAATGTAACTGACTGCAATTTTATTTTTACTGCAAAGGATTGAATCCGGGAGTCGCTGGAGCTTAAATAAATATGCGGGTCAGCTCCGCAGACCCCCGGAGACCCGCTAGGAGCCATGGGAACCCCTGGAGACACGCAGAGACCCCCCGGTATCAATCATATTCAGTAAAAATAAAAGAAACTGATTGTTATGCATATCGCAATTCTGATCTCGCCGCCCTTTTGCTGTCGAGAAAATACTGCAAGTTTTTATAGTGCGATATGAATATGGGAGTTCAGTGAGTAACAGTTGCTGGCAAAAAATGCGCGTTTGGGCATTTTTGCAGCTACCGCATGGCTTGTTATAGCCAGAGTGTTATAGCTCGGTAAAAAAGTTGTTTTAGTGCGATATTGCCCTGTTATGGAAGCTTTGTGAATAGCTACACACACAGTATATTATTATATAGATACTCACTGTGATCCCCCTGCACTCAACTGTGGAGGGGTCAGTATTTATCACAAAGACACCTTCTTTGGATTGTACTTACACACGGCCGTGTAAGTATTTATAATATATTGCTGTATATTATAATTTAATAGTTCCTGTCCCATCCCCACTGTACTGGGTTTACTGTATGCATGTTGTATCGTCGTACATTGCATAGTGTGTATCAACTGATCCCTCACTCCCCCTACTCTGTTTATTTCTACACACACAATATCGCACTAAAAGGGCATTTCTACTGCATTAATGCACTTATCTAAGTTTAGTGAATAGGCCCCTTAAAGTCAGAAGGGATGGAGGCATCATATCAGAATTATAAGCAATGTAACAAAAGTTTCAAAAGGACAAATAGGTTAGCAATAATGTCAAATGAAAATGGATTGCAATAGAAAGTAAGAATAATCCCCCAAAAATGATTTAAGTATCTTAATAACAAAAGATTAGAAAAGAGAATTCAGGCCCTTTCAGTGTGAGATGGGCAGGAAAATTATTGGAGATAAGGAAAAGGCAGATATATTAAATAATTGATTTGTCTCTGTATTAACCAGGGAGGAGTCAATAGCAAAAATATTGCTTCGGGAGGAAACCACAACCTCTATATTAATTGGTTCACTGAGGAAGAAGTGCATAGGCGGCTTGATAAAATTAAAGTAAATAAGGCACCTGGCTCGATGGCATACAGCCAAGAGTTCTTAAGGAGCTAAATTCAGTAATAGCCAAACCATTACATTTAATATTCAAGTACTCAATTTCCACAGGCTCCGTACCACAAGATTGGGGTAAAGCAGATGTGGTGCCTATATTTAGAAAGGGAGCTAGATCACAACCGGGGAATTACAGACCTCTAAGCCTGACTTCAATAGTGGAGAAGCTACTTGAAGGTTTAGTATTGGATAATATTCAGGAATAACTGATAGTTAACAAAATTATTAGTAATAGTCAGCATGGATTTATGAAGGATAGGTCGTGCCAAACTAACCTTAATTGTTTCTTTGAGGAGGCAGGATAATGCAGTTGATGTGGTCTACATAGATTTTGCAAAGGCTTTTGATATGGTTCCTCGCAAGTGATTAGTGTACAAAATAAAGCAAATTGGTCTTGGTAAAAATATTTGCACCTGGATTGAAATCTGGTTGAAGGATAGACAACAGAGTTGTCATAAGTGGAACCATTTCAGGTTGGGCTAAAGTTGTAAATGGAGTACCTCAAGGATCTGTACTGGGACTCTTGATTTTTAACTTGTTTATTAATGACCTTGAGTCTCCAAATTTGGGTGATGACACTACATTGTGTAATGTAGTAGAATCAGATAAGGATGTAATTTCTCTCCATAAGGCCTTAGGTAGACTATAAACGTGGGCAGGAAATGGCAGATGAGTTTTTATACAGATAAATGTAAGGTTATGCATTTGGGAAACAAGAATTAACAGGCGACTTGCAAATTAAATGGGAATAAATTAGGAGAGTCCTTGATGGAGAAGGATTTAGGAGTGCTTGTAGATACCATGATTAGCAATAGTGCCAATTATCATGCAGTAGCCGCAAAGACAAAAAAAAGACCCTATCGTGTTTTAAATGAGGTACCGTAAGGATGGAAGGGAAACAAGCATAATTATACCTATGTATAATGCATTAGTAAGACCCCACCTTGAATATGGAGTATAGTTTTGAGCACCACTGCATAGGCATTGAGGAGGAGGAGCAGAAGTTGGCTAAATTAGATTTGCTTACATTAGAAAAGAGGCAATGTAACCATATACAAATATATCTGAGGACAATAGAAGGAGCTTTCAAATGAACAATTCATCCGAAGGCCAATACAGATGATTCTGGGTCTTACCTTAAGGTTGGAGGAAAGAAGATTTCACAAGCAACAATGGAAAAGGTCCTTTATAGTAAGGGCAGTTAAAATATGGAATTCATTACCCATGGAGACTGGTGGCAGATACAATAGATATCTTCTAAAATAGGTTGGACATCTTTTTGGGAAGGAAAGGTATACTGGGATATACAGTACCAAATAAGTAAACATGGGAAGGAAGTTGATCCAGGGAATAATCCGATTGCCAATATTGGAATCCCCTTATGAGACAGCATTAGATGGTGTTTCACTGGAGATTTTGGTTTGTCTTCCTCTGGATTAAAATACTGTAAATACAAATATAGGATAAGTATCTGTCGTCTAAATTTAACATAGGTTGAACTTTATGGATATGTGTTTTTTCAACCTCATCTACTATGTAACCAAGTAACATGATTGACATTGGCATTTTACATAAGTGACACCTCAGGTCTTCTGTCCGTGACAGTGCCTGAGAATGGGCCAGTGCTGTCCTAAAATGCACCTAAATAATCGTTGTGTTGGTCTCCAAATGTGGATCCCTGGTATAGCTTTACCACTTAGTCCATTTATTAATATAATTGAAAAAAAAAATGAAAAGTCAAGACATTTGTCAAAAAACAGCACTTTTTCAGTAAATTCACATTATTAGTATGTCATATGATTATTGTATGAATCTATTATAGTATAATGTCACCGGAATAGAACATTACAGGCCATGGGAATGACCGTAAGATGCCTTACACTTTAGCACCAATCAGTAAATACAAATATTGCCCTACAGTATTTGGGTAAACTCACAAATGCCATTCACCTTGACCAGTGGCTGTTTAGGTGAACACATTTGCTATGTGGCCACGGGAGTCCATTTGATAATAGTAATCTGCCTTACATAGAAAGGGGAACCATTATTTATTATTTCAGTGCCTTTTTATGCAGCATAATATAATTAGACACATACATACAGCTATGTACATTTATGTGCCTTTACTATACTTCTATTAGGCTGTTTTATTTTTCACTGGAATAAACATACACTACACTTTAAAACCACACGTATTCTGATTTAAAGAACAGATCCAATTGTGTGATTCAAGGTCAGCTAGTGAGAATATTTGAATATTGTTTCTGGCATTTTATTTCTGACTTTATTACTGTTAATATAATATGTTTAACATGCACATTTCAACCACTTGTCACATATATTATATGAACAATGTGCTCTTTGAAATTACATATTTTTATCTGCGATATCTCAAAATATAACAAACGAAAACATTTTCAATGTTTCAGGTGTCCTCGCTTGACCCTTACATTTGCATACAGTATATTGGCAAATGCATTCTATTCTAACCGAGTATATGAATCCCATTTCGCATGGAGACTTAAAACGGTATTGTTGGCTTTTAAATCAAGTGTTACTTTGTATAAGAAAAGATGATGGTTTATTTTCTTATAGAAATAAAAAGCAGATTTGTAATATTATAGTTATGGCGAAGAAAATGAGACTGTGAAAACATTGTCAAGGCAAATATTCTACAGATTTGCAGATTTAAACACCGTACTGATCGCTTCGAGGAAAAACATTCAGGGGGATCCATTGTGTGAATGCTGAAGCAGATAATGTTCTGCAAAATAATACAGATAGAGATGGAGAGACTCCTACTGCATACTAGAAATGTTATGTTCTAACTGTATTTGCTTTGTGGGGAAAGGTTTATACAAACAGTTGGTGTAGAATTATAGTAGATGCTGAATATAGATCTATATATATAAGTCTCAAATAATGTTTGTGTGTGTATGTCTGCTGGACAGCTCATTGGCCTGCGGGCCAGGCAGGGAGGAGCCAGGCAGGGAGGAGAGACACACACACGCACACTCTCCTCACACCGTGACCACATGCGCCATACACACACCTCTCTCTCGCAGTGCCCGTCACTCTCCCCCATCAGCCGGACCGCAGCTCACCTTCCCCCCTCCTGGTGGCCGTCACTCTCCCCCCTCAGGCAGAAATACCACTCCCCCACCCTCACCCAAACCCGGACGCTCCGCAACATCCCCAGCCGCACCATCACACTCACGTGCGCCGCCCTGCACCGGCTCCCAGACGGAGGGGAAGCGCTGCGCGGCCCTCCTGCACTCACCCTCACGTGCACCGGCTCCCGGACAGAGGGGAAGCGCGGCGTGGCCCTCCTGCCCCAGCCTACCACTCTTGCCCCTCCCCCCCGCCAACTTCCCGAACCCACCTCCTACCCCAGCCAGATGCCACGGGGATATCAGTGCCAGGAGGGGAACCTTCTGCCACCAGGAACCACCACCCGGTCAAGGAATGTCACCCACCGTCTCCCACCCACGCACTGTTACCCACCGTCTCCCACCCACCCACTGTCACCCAGTCAAAGTCAACCACACACCCACCCAGTCACCCACACACCCATCCAGTCACTCACCCTGTCACTCACTCACCCACCCAGTCACTCACTCACCCACCCAGTCACTCACTCACCCACCCAGTCACTCACTTACTCACCCACCAGTCACTCACTCACCCACCCAGTCACTCACTCACCCAGTCACTCACTCACCCACCCAGTCACTCACTCACCCACCCAGTCACTCACCCACCCATTCACTCACTCACCCACCCAGTCACTCACCCACCTAGTCACTCACTCACCCACCCAGTCACTCACTCACCCACCCAGTCACTCACTCACCCACCCAGTCACTCACTCACACACCCAGTCACTCACCCACCCACCCAGTCACTCACTCACCCAGTCACTCACTCACCCACCCAGTCACTCACCCACCCAGTCATTCACTCACCCACCCAGTCACTCACTCACCCACCCAGTCACTCAGTCACTCACCCACCCAGTCACTCACCCACTTACTCAGTCACCCACTCACTCAGTCACCCACTCACTCAGTCACCCACTATCTCAGTCACCCACTCACACAGTCACCCACTCACTCAGTCAACCACCCACTCAATCAACCACCCACTCAGTCAACCAACCCATCCACCCACAGTCAGTCACCCACCCACCCACAGTCAGTCACCCACCCAGTCAAACACAGTCAGTCACCCACTGTCAGTCACCCACCCACCCACCCACAGTCAGTCAACCCACCCACCCACAGTCAGTCACCCACCCACCCAGCCACAGTCAGTCACTCACCCACCCAGTCAGTCACCCACTCACCCACCCAGTCACCCAAAACCACCCACCCTTTCAGTCAGTCACCGACCCCACCCACCCACTCACCGACCCCACCCACCCACTCACCGACGACCCACTCACCGACCCACTCACGAGTGACTAAAATCCACTCAGTCACCCACCGACCCACCCACTCACTGACCCACCCACTCACCGACCCACCCACTCACCGACCCACCCAACCCAGTCACCGACCCAGAAAAAGTCACCCAGTCACCGACCCACCCACTGACCCCGAAAAAGTCACCCAGTCACTGACCCACCAACCCAAAGTCACCCACCCAGTCACTGACCCACCCACCCACTCAGTCAAGTGTCACCCACCCACTCAGTCAAGTGTCACCCACCCAGTCAAGTGTCACCCACCCAGTCAAGTGTCACCCACCCAGTCAAGTGTCACCCACCCAGTCAAGTGTCACCCACCCACTTAGTCAAGTGTCACCCACCCACTCAGTCAAGTGTCACGCACACACTCACACACCCACACACTCACACACCCACACACTCACACACCCACTCAGTCACCCACACACTCACACACCCACTCAGACACCCACACACTCACACCCACTCAGACACCCACATACTCACACACCCACTCAGTCACCCACACACTCACACACTCACCCACACTCAGTCACCCACACACTCACCCACACACTCAGACACCCACTCAGTCACCCACACACTCACCCAGTCACCCACACACTCACACACCCACTCAGTCACCCACACACTCACACACCCACTCAGTCACACACCCACTCAGTCACCCACACACAGTCACCCACTCACTCAGTCACCCACTCACTCAGTCACCCACTCACTCAGTCAACCACCCACTCAGTCAACCAAAACCCACCCACCCACAGTCAGTCACCCACCCACCCACAGTCAGTCACCCACCCAGTCAACCCACCCACCCACAGTCTGTCACCCACCTAGCTGTCAAGGGGGGGGAAGCCCAACCATGTCGCCCGCCCCCCCCAAAATTACATCCCGGGCAATGCCGGGTATATCAGCTAGTACAATTTAAAGGATAACATTCAAATTGAGGATCTGTTAGCCTCTAATACCATAAATTAGTACTTGGATCAGCTAGCGCTCTAGTCTTGTTGATACAGGGTTAATTACACTGTTGGTAAAAAAAAAATAGTTTAAATATAAACATATTAAAATACCATCATATAAAGTTCCATATGAATACTGTAGTGCCGACGGTTATTCTAACACAAACCAGTGGCAATCGCCAAAAGACCCAGGTACATGCTGGGTACATGCTGGGTCTAGTTTAAGGCAAGTTTAAGGCATTTCTGCATTGACTTATGGCCCATCAGATTAACAGCGGGGGTCCCTGGCAGTCCAATTCAACTGGATGGGACTGCCAGGGACCCAAGATGTGTTAATTCGATGGGTCATTAATCAATCCAGAAATGACTTAAACTAGCCAGTTAACACCCAGCATGTAACCGGGCTAGTTTAAGGCAAGCTTTAGAATACTCGTTGTCTCGTCTGTATATGCAGAGTGCAGTAACAATAATAAATAGGTAATGCTGCTTCTTCAAATTGGATCCAACCCACGGGTCCAAGAGTGAACTATAGAAACAAAGAAAAAAGAGAAAAAAGCGCAAAACCCATATTGCAGTATTTCAATTTAATGCTATAAAATAACGGTTAAAAACACTTTCAAAAGTAAGTACACTACCGACACACTTTATTGAAGTGTGGTCGGTACCGCAAGCCGGGAAATCTCCCGGCTTGCTAGTGGCCGCCCCTCGGCGTGCCGCGCGTCATAGACGCGCGGTCACGCGTCATCGGGAGCGTGCGCCCCCTGCACGCGTGTCCAGGGGCTCCCCGAGGGAGCCCTGGTGTCCCGCGATCGCGGGACAGCGGCAGGGGGTTCCGGGGGACCCGGCGGACCCGGCAGCGGTAGGGAGAGCGCCCCGATCGGAGGGCGCTCTTCCGCTGCTTCGGCGTGCGCCCGTCACACTCGGGCGCGCGCCAGGCTACTGCTGCGGCACAGAACGGGCAAATGCTCGAATAAACTGTGCCGCAGCAGTAGATCAAAGGCACCTCTGTTTAAAGGTGATCCGTGGTAAAGACATCCATCGGAATGGCCGTAGTGTCCCCGTCTCCTGTCCTGAGGTAGCTCCAGTCCCAAACACCCTCCTCTGTCTGTCGGCGCTGTTTCGCTTCTGCGTCACGTGCGCGCGTGATGTCACCGCGTTCGTGTACTCGTGCCGTCTCTCAGGGGGTTGGGCTTGCGGCTGTTGCGTCCCCACTTGCAGGTTGATGCGAACAGACTTTGGATCCTCAGATGGTGCTCAAATTTCAACAGCCTTAGTAGATACAGCCCTACGCGTTTCGAGGAGCAATTCCTCTTCGTCTGGGCCACGGCTCACCTTTAAACAGATGTGCCTTTGATCTACTTACTTTTGTAAGTGTTTTTAACCGTTATTTTACAGCATTAAATTGAAATACTGCACAATGGGTTTTGTGATTTTTTTCTCTTTTTTCGCAATCAGTCGGTGTTAATCTTTTGTTTGAAAATGATTGTTATGCTGCTGCAAAAACATTTTGTAACACACATCTTGTAGCCACCCCTGTTTTGTAGATAATTATGTTTTACAGAGTCTAATAGGCCAATTCTAGTAGGTTTGGTAACTTTGCTGCCATCTGGAACAGTTTGGCATGTTCCCACCGAACGGTTTGTCATTTGTGTTATCACGGAATTCAGAAAGAATCTGGAACCATTTCCACAAGTCACAAGCCGCAAGGTAGGAAAATGCCCATACTGTACGGCGTAGCAGCGATGGTATCTCAGTGTCTCTCCAAGTTCTCCCCGTGCGATCTGGCCGCACTCTGCAAGAGCTGCGTAGAGACCTGCACAGAGAGAGACGGCTCTCCCTGGGGGTCTCCGGAGTTGAACCGCATTAATTTCAGTTCCGGGGACCCCCTGCTTCCCGAGTTACAGGCCCCGGTAAGGGGTGCCGGTATCTCCTATGCATTTAAATGTCCCGGTCAGGAGATTTAAACATTGCAGGGGAATACCTGCGCCCCATAACGGGGCCTTTAACTCAGGAAGCAGGGGATCCCCGGGCTGAAATCAATGCGCTTCAGCTCCGGGGACCCCCTGCTCCCGCACACTAGTATTAAAATGTAAAAAACAGCTTCAGCGCAAACTAAGGCCGTACCTCAATGAGGACGGCCATAGAGCGCGTGACTGCGCGTGTTGCCAGGAGCGACGGCGTGGTTGATTTTTTTTCGTGGAACATTTTTTTATTTTGTCGCGTATCGGCCGGGTCACTTGTGTGGTTCAGCCAATGAGGGCGAACCGCTCACGTGACTTCACGGGCACGCCTCTGACACGCTTCCCCCGTCGCGTCTCCTCCTCCACATCCCACAGGCTACGGATCGCCTCTGCAGCAGGCGCGTGCGACGCCATGCGCTCCGTCACGCACGCCTACTATATCCGAGGCCGAATACTAACACAAACAGAGAAGTAACTACAGTAGTAACAAATACAAATCGCAAAAGCAAGTGAAGTAGCAAAAAAGTAACACAAGGCTGATTAGTATACAAGGCTGTAGAATCTGGAGAGTGAGTCCAGAAGGGTGGGGGGTGGGGGGCAGGGGTGATATATTCAGAGTGATGTTAAAGGTATCCAACTAGGAAAAGGGCGGCTAAGGCAGATCGGGCAGCTGTAAAAAAATACATGTCAAACAGTCACCAGTGTCAGATGTAGAGGCAAGTCTCACTGCATCCAATGGTGTATTGATCAGGGAGTCTTAAGTCCTCACGAGTGATATGCTGGTTGCAGAGGTGACGACAGCTGATTGAGGTATAAGTCTGGATTGTCCATTATGCAGGAATCCCAAAAGTGCTCACACCCCTCATCTGCAGCATGCACTGTGCAGTGTAGAGATTGCGGGGCAGGGCAGGGTGGGGGGGGAGAATAGCCAGCTGAACCTAACCATAGCAGAGTTGTCATAGCATCAAAGGAATTCCAGCAATTCTCATCGCCCTAGACAGCAGTAAACACAGTGGTGTGTAGAGATCATGCCTGGGGAAGAGAGACAGCTGACCCTTACCACAGCAGAGCAGTCCTTGTATCAGAGGCAGTTGTGGATGCCAGATCGTTCATGAGAGAGACTGATACTGTATGCATGTGTTCGAGCAATGTTGACATTATTAGCAACAGTTGTATAGCGATCCAGAGGCTCCTATCCCACAAGGCTAGTGGTAAAGAAATGAGTATGCTCGGTGTCAAGTACGCCCCACCTGTGTGCATGTGACCTGCATATGGTACAAGGGTTAATACTCAGCTTGCAAGCTGACCCACTCTTCACCTTCACAAAGGTCCCTCAAATGAGTTAACCGCTCCCTCAAATCCCTCCCAAAATACCAACTGTCACGGACAGCACACAAGTGGGCACGTGAATTTGATATGGGTTAATACACATGGCTACTCTAGCAATGGTACCTCCAATGAGTTAATATTAACCCCTTACTCAACTGCAATCATATCTATATGCTTCCACCACCCGGAATAGTTATGCAAACAAAAGATGTCAAATTAATATTTGCTAGGGTCCCAGGTCCCAGTCTATGATAGAAAAAAAGCTGTGTGTGCTGTGCACGCGCATAGTAAGTGAAACTTCTTTGACTTTTGTCACAGAAATTGTATTTGTGTTTGTGATGTTTTAATTAAAAATCAAAATACAATCTCAATGACAAAACACAAATAAATTTGACTTAGAATGCGCGTGCTCGGCACACATCCCCTGTATTAGCTATTTGCACTAAGTGTGAATTCCTCGTGTGACGGAGTGTGCGTGTGACAGAGAGTGCGCGTGTGACAGAGAGTGCGCGTGTGACAGAGAGTGCGCGTGTGACAGAGAGTGCGCGTGTGACTGAGAGTGCGCCTGTGACTGAGTGCGCCTGTGACTGAGTGCGCCTGTGACTGAGTGCACCTGTGACTGTGAGTGAGTGTGCCTGTGACTGTGAGTGAGTGTGCCTGTGACTGTGAGTGAGCCTGTGACTGAGTGTGACTGAGTGTGTGTGTGACTGTGAGTGTGTGTGTGACTGTGTCTGTGACTGTGAGTGTGCCTGTGACTGAGTGTGACTGAGTGTGTGTGTGACTGAGTGTGTGTGTGACTGTGACTGTGAGTGTTATAACCGGCAGCCTGTCTCCTCTCCTGTGTGTGTCTGGTTATCTCCCTGTGTGTGAGCCTCAGTCCCTCTCCTGGTTACCTCTCTGTGAGTCACAAGGTGACAGCCTCCCCGCTGGCTGTGTGCTCACTAACCTGTTGCTCTCACACTCTTCCTATCGAGGACTCCAGCACATCTAGTCTCCCCTCCACCTCCTGTATTACACTAAGCAGCACCCCTAGTCTGCCCTCTGCCGTCTCTCCGCTCCTTCCCCCCGTCTCTCCGCTCCTTCCCCCCACCTCTCCGCTCCTTCCCCCCACCTCTTCGCTCCTTCCACCCACCTCTCCGTTTCTTCGCCCACCTCTCCGTTTCTTAATCTCTTCCGGGATCTCCGGCTTTGTCTGGGGAGGGGAGGAGCCAGGGACTGGGGAGGGGCCGGGGACCGGAGGAGCCAGGGAGGGGTGAAGAAGCCGGTACTGAGCCGCCCGAACGTCCTGCTCCTCTCACCAACGGCTCCGCTGCCAGCCGCTTCTGCGCATGTCCAGAAGTCCGTTAGCGTCACCATTAGTAGTGCGCATGCGCGGCATGGCAGCGGACGTGTGGGGGGAATGGCAGCCATTAGGAGCGGCTCCAGCGGCGATACCCGCATATGTAATCGCCCGTGTGGGGGGAGCAGCGCCCATTTGGAGCGGCGCCGGGGGTGTGTGGGGGGTGGGGGGTGTGTGGCGGCAATTAGGAGCGGCGTCCATTATGTGACGTCACTTCCGTTTCACATTTCGCCCCCATCTATCCAGTTTTGTTCTATCAGGACTAGGTGCCACGAAAGAAGTTTCACTTCAAAAACTATGCACTTTAACACACCATTAATCCGTTGTAGCAAAATGTGTCCAAAAATGTAAATACTCTCCAGAGCGTGCAATAGTTCATTCAGAGCCCAAAGCATTACTTATTAAATGTTTTAAGATATATAAAAATACAGTGCTTAGATTATAGAAAAAAGGATTGCAAGAACATACAATTACAATAAATGCAGAACAGTTACTCAAAATAAAAAGGCTAAACATAGACAGAAAACCCTATACATTACCAAATGCCATAGATTTTCCACAGAGAGGTCACTGGTTCAGGAACATGAGATATCACCTGTTTTGTCCGAACATACCTCTGTTGAAATCTAAAAAAAATCTAATACATTACCCAGACTTAAATATTCTTTTTTCCCGTGGAAATCATCTGTGAGATCGACAGTTTAACGACCGAGCAAAAAAAAAAAAAAACTTTACCAACCGGCATTTTAAAACTTTGCCTCAGTAGATACACAATCATAATTTAATTTCTGTAATACTTACACACACGTGAGCTACATTACATGCATGTCCTGGGGTGTACAGCTTCAACTATCCTCATGTTGGAAGAGGGCCATCATGTCTTTAGTTGAGGTTTGTAATCCAATGTATGGGTTCCTATAGTTCTTGTGACCCCAACGTCCAGGCTCCCGGTAGGCGAAAACACAGTGCATCGGTCATGACTTGGGACCTTAGAGCACCTTATCGCATAGTTGGGTGACCAGAATAGAGTCTGTCCATCACTTGTGAAGACTATAAGACAATATGCAGTTCCAGTATATAATCTGTTTCTATTTTTGAGAAAACATAAAAGGGAAAGGCTGGTATTGAGGCCTATGGGGATCACTGTATTTAGCTCGTAAATCCAAAAGAATTTGCGTTGGAGGAGCAAAGGTTCTTGATTTCCTACCCTAGGTGGTCTATTGACCCGATCAATTGGCATACACCTAAGAGTGGAGAGTTGGTGGCCCTGTGTAAGGAAATTCTTGGCAACAGGTTGGTCGGACTTCCCTGTCCAAACAGCAGTCCTGATGCTCGATCTGTGCATCACCATCCTCTCTTTGAACTGCTTCTGTGTCTTGCCTTTATAGTAGATCCTGCACACATCTAATGAGGTAAACAACATGCATTGTACAAGTGAGTCTGTCCTTCATTTTATAACTTTTTCCAGAGTGTTGGTTCGTGAATGCCAGACTAGGGGTCATGCTGCCACAGGTAACGCAACCAGAACACCTTACGCAGCCAGGTTTATCAGCAACTTGGCACCCTACTACCACCTGTATCTACACACATGTGAGTGCCTGGTTTTCTGGACAGTTATATATTCCCCAGGGAACGCATGGTTGCCAAGGTAGTGCCTGGGAAAAACAATATGGTCACAGGAGTCAGCGTCGCTCTGTTGGTTATATACTGTATCACAAGTAACTGGGAGTCTCTAGTAAGTAGTTATATACTGTATCACAGTTACTGTGGGTCTCTAGAGTTTGGAGTACTTGGTTAAATTCCAGGGGTCCCCAAATCGTGCAGAAAAGTAACATTATTTTGCTTTATTTTTTTTTAAAGGCAGCTAAGGGGATTGCTGTTGTCAAACACTGTGTTCCTTGATGGAATATACAGAAAATTGGCCACACGGAGGCCACCAACAGGAAGAGATCCAACAACAACACAAGAAGTCCACTAATAAGGTATTTTTTTTATATAGCTGCAAAATTAGCAAAAATGGGGATCAAACCCAAATATGACAACAAGGTCTGCTGTGGGGTAACACACCGAATCTGATGCGAACTGTCATCCAAAGTCAATGACGGGTAAGGATTGGGTGCGTTACCCTACAATCAACCCTAGTGAATCTCCCCCCTAAGGCTTGCAAATCAGCCTTTGCAAAAAAGTCGTTAATCATTTCAGTTGATTTATGTGAACCATTAATCATAAGATCAAGATATTGTTAACTTCTCATTCAATTACTGTATTAATGTCATTAGATGAAAAGCCTCAAACATGGGTCCTCATCATGAAAAGTTAAAAAAATGAATTGTTATATATATACAACCTCAGGCAATAGGCTTTTATAAAACTGGTTTGACTCTCCAACACGCATGCAAATTAATCTTTTGGTTTCGGAATTTCTCTCTTTAGTTTGAACGTACATTACAACAAAGCAGAATTAATCAAAGATACAGTATCTATTTTAGAAACATTTATCCAGTTCTTTGATGTTACTGCAGAGCTGCGTGCTGCTGAATATTTGATATCAATAAGCGGCTTTCTCAAGATTTAAGCATATAAGGGCCACTTAAAGAGGCATTGAAATATGTTCTATATAAAAAAAAAAATATATATATATATTTTTAAAATTATTATTATGTTAATATTGTATCTGGAAAGCTGATCTTAAATGTCCCAGTGCCAAATAACTTCAGATATCACGAAAGTGGTATACAAAAATATAGGATATTCAGGAGAAACCCTTTTTTTTTTTTAGAAACCTTCCAAAACAAACAGAATTAGATGTTCTTAGTTTATAAAAATGTTAGAAGTCACTAAAATGCACTCATTTTGTAGCCTTTGTGTATATGATAGAAAACAAATAGGTAGCGCTATATCCTAATGAGCAGGCAGCCCGTGATATATCCCTGAACCCGTCAGGTAATGAACAGTACAAAAAATATATATCAATGGCGCTCTGCACTAGTATTATATATATAGTGTATATAAAATAACAATAAAATTATACAACCAGTGGCGTGGATGTTGTCCTTGGGATGGATGCTCCACATGAGATAGGTGAACATGTAAGGAAAAAAAAATTCAAAACATAGTGTGATACTGTTAAACACACATACAAACATGTAACATGAGACGGACGCTGAGAACAACAGGTGACCAATTACAGACACATTTAATAAAGTATATCATTAAAAATACATAAAATTACATAAAAATCATGAAATAGAAACTGATAGGACACTCCAACTCAGGTGGGGGTACCTGCTTACCGAATGTAAGAAGGTATCAGGCAGTGGATATTGTAAGAGTATCCCCTCTATGGATGGCTGCTGCTGCCACGATCTGCTGGGCTCACACGTGTATCTTCCTCCGTGGATGGTGCTTGCTCCCTCTGTTCGTGGCATCCACCTCCGTTCGCCGTGGATACGGGTGATTTGCGTGTCTGCTGGAGGCTGTAGATCCTTCCTGCTCGGCTGCTCGGCGAACGGAGGTGGATGCCACGAACAGAGGGAGCAAGCACCATCCACGGAGGAAGATACACGTGTGAGCCCAGCAGATCGTGGCAGCAGCAGCCATCCATAGAGGGGATACTCTTACAATATCCACTGCCTGATACCTTCTTACATTCGGTAAGCAGGTACCCCCACCTGAGTTGGAGTGTCCTATCAGTTTCTATTTCATGATTTTTATGTAATTTTATGTATTTTTAATGATATACTTTATTAAATGTGTCTGTAATTGGTCACCTGTTGTTCTCAGCGTCCGTCTCATGTTACATGTTTGTATGTGTGTTTAACAGTATCACACTATGTTTTGAATTTTTTTTTCCTTACATGTTCACCTATCTCATGTGGAGCATCCATCCCAAGGACAACATCCACGCCACTGGTTGTATAATTTTATTGTTATTTTATATACACTATATATATAATACTAGTGCAGAGCGCCATTGATATATATTCTTTGTGTATATGAGCCACACAAGGTCTTCCTTTAAGTTTTGCCACGTTATGCCATTCTTTCTATGCTAAAGAATACTCACGTTTGTATTTTCCTAGCCATCTTTTTTCCTGTACTTTTTTCATTCTCTATATATATTTCCTCTTCAACAAACCTATCAGTTTTTCAAAGCTCTGTGCACTATAAATTAATCTATTAATAAAAGTCATATTTATGCAATTTATGTCAGGGTTACCCAAGTAGGCAGGCAACTATGCAAAAAAGGTTTTTATTATACACTATAACTGCTATACGGTATACATATATATGGCTGCAATCCTGAGTACTTGTGGGAACGTGCGGAGAATTGCTTGCCATTGGTTTCGATCAAACTTTTCAATAAGTTCTAAAATTCGAGAAATGTTCCCTCAATTAATTGTAGGCCACAAAGTTCTGAATTTTTTTTTTCTGGAACTTCTCTAAATTCTAGAAAAATAGACTCACACTTGTCTAACATCTAGAAAAAATTGGCATATTTCACCAGCGACTCGATGTTCAAGCAACATCCAGACCCTGTAATAGGGCGTTCTCGCACACAAAAACTATATTTCAGGCTATTGAATTGAGTTTATGTGTAACTGGTAGAGCTGTTTGCGAACTTTTAAAACTGTGCAAATGTTACTTTAGCAAACTAGACGACTAGACCGAAAAGTTTACACATCCCTAATCCTCAGGAAACACTCTTAACTAGATAACACGAGCCAACTGTTCATTGCACGCTGGTGTGAAAAGGAAGACATTCTACTTTAATAGCGAAGCAAACTTGAGCGAAAATACTTAACTCCCACACAAAATAAGGCAGTTTTATGGAATAAAATTAGACTAGAAAAGGGGGGGGAAGATATCAGATATCAGATACTTTGCATATATACTGTATGAAAAAATGTGTACAGTCTATAAAAACTAGCAGTGAAAGCCATTTGTTTTTCCCAAATGGCAAAGAGCTATTCAGTGTTCTGTATCTTATTACTTTTTTGCTTCTCAGATTAGTTTAATGTGGGGCTGTGCGTAATAATTGTACTACAGTCATTTTATTGCATATTTTAGGTTGTGTGGATTCAATTTGAACATTTTTTTAAATCCCTATGGTGTAAGAATGATGGGGAAAAGATTTAAAGAATCAGAAGTTTTCAAATACGCCATTCCAACATACTGTAGAATGTATCTGAGATGTGTGGATGTGCTCATAAGTGTTTTGTTTTTCTTCCATCTTTGATACATACATATAATAATCCTGTACTTCTATTGGTTGTTTTGTTTTCATTAATTATTTATGTTGTCTGTAATAAGCAGCAATATGGTAAATTACATACTTTCCTTTACTTCGTTAATTCCCTTTGCTATTAGATATTAATAATTATTCAGTGGCGAAAAATTACTTTCAGAGTTTCTTTTTTCTTGCTGGAACTGTGAGCACAAGTACAGTATGTGTAGCTGGGCCCGGTGAGCCCTGTTACACCCATTTTGACTGCAGGCTAGCGACCACCTTCCCTAAAATACCCACTACACCATTCCCCTGACTATTTTCACCCCCTCACCACTGTAGGACTAGCTGGCCCCTCACATATCTGATATTGGTAAAAACGATACTTTCACACATGAGCCCAATCATATATATTTACCGTTTACTGATTTTTACCTGATATCACCGATCATGAATTGTCGTAGGTAATGTTACTTTGTAATAGTAAGAATTTAGGGCTTTGTATCAAAGGCAAAATGTTGGTGCAAAATTGTTATTTTGTCGCAACTTGCACGGAAATATACCTGCGCCGGGCAGTGTCTATGGCTGTGTACAGCTCAACCCCGTTATAACGTGATCCATTACAACGCGAATCCGCTTATAACGTGATGCAAGCGTGGCTCCCAATTTTCGTATTTATGAATACTTTACAACACGATTATTGGTATTTTACATACTTTATTGTACAATGCATACAATTGTACATTATTTCTAACGCGATCCGCTTATAACGCGATGTGATTCTTTGGACCCCAAGCACAGCGTTATAAGGGGGTTGAGCTGTATTAGTCTTAGTTGCACCATTTTTGGGTACATCTGCGATGAGAGGAGGGATTGATGTGAGTGAGAGGAGTTAGGGCGGAGTTACATATGGTCTATGTACTGTATTAATAAATCTACAGCGTGTATTACTTTTCTGGATGTTTTTCTGCATTACTCTTTTCCGTCACCTTAAAGACGGCGTACGTCTTTTTTTAGCTTTGAATGCATGTGCCAAATTCTACAACAGTAGAAATACACTCAATAAATATGTTGTGTTTCAAACAGAAGCAAATTCACGTTTCATACATTTGTGTCACCGCACATGTACTCTTCATGCAGAGAGCCCAAAGTTTTCTGGAGATAACTCTCTAGCCCTGGAATCAGGGAGGTGTTAGAACTTGTCTTTGAAGCTATCACTTAGATAAGCATCTCCCCCCTGACACACATGGGTGCCTGCTAGAAAATGAACCTTGTCAGTTTAATATAAACAGTTGGGTATCGTTAGTTCCTCAACAAATTTTCATTTTTAATTTGCACTTAGACCACGAGCCAGTAACATGTTATAACAAACACCTGCATTGCTAGGAAAAGGACAGAAAACAGTTATTTCAGATAGAAGGTTAACCTCTTGGTTGCCATACTGCGCATAAGCTTTAACTTGCCTTTTCATGACCGTAGCTGAGAAGATGACGATTTGGCAATGGTAATGATTCATTGAATTAGAAACATTGGCTTCTCCTACCTATCATAGAATGTGTAGGGCAGAGCATATGAGGTACATACTAACGAGAAGAGAATACTAAAGAAGGTGAGGGAGGGGTGAATGGGGAAAGTAGATTTTTCAGCTAGCGAAGCAGACTGGGAAATGCTTGATGTTTAAAGGTAAAAATCAGCTGTGATTATTTATCAGAATGTTGCAGCAAGGCAATCTGAAAACTTGCACTAGAATTGCTACTCCCCATGCAACAAATACAGGATATATCCTTCTAATTGCAGCATGTAGGTGAAAAGATGACAATTTGATAATGATGGTTACAATTTGGTAAAAAACAATTGTTTGTATTAGAATCTGTATTTTGCTAGCTTTAATAGAATGTGTGTGCAGTATATCATCCCTGATGTTTCCATTTCAGTACGTATTGCTGTTTTATTTCCTCCAGGGCCGCCAACAGGGGGGGACAGAGGGTACCGGTGTCCCGGGCCCTGTGAGTCAGGGTGTCCGGCCGCCCGGACCCCCTGCGCTGTCGGGCCCCTTGATAAATCCCGTTACCAGGTAACCACGGGGTGACAGGATTTAGCACACTCGCGATGCGCCAGGCAGCGAGTGCGTCTCTGCAAAGGGAAGTGGAAAAAAATCCTACCCCCTCCCCTGATTGGCTGGCGTGTGTTGGCAAGCTGCCAGGATTTTTTTTTTTTTGGCCCGCAGCAAGCTCTATTCGAGCTTGCAAAGCGAGGCCCGCCTCTTCCTGCATGGAGCAAGTAGTGAGTACTGCTCCATGCCTCTCTTGCTTCCCCCTTGCCCCCCTGCTCCGATTTCCCCCCCGCTCCGATTTCCCCCCTAACCCAGAAGACTGATAGGGAACACCCCAGTCCCATACTGAATCCCCCCCGGGCCTTTTGTCACATAGGCTGTAGCATTGGGTAGCTTTGTCTTTTGTTGAAAATATTAAAATAAACAGATTGCACTGTAATGTTTTTTTATTAACAAGAAAAAAGTTAAGTAAAAGTTGCGCGCTAAAATTTTTTTTTCTGCGGTAGGTTCGCTATGGGTGGGGGGGGCTGCTCCTTTCATTTGTCCTGGGCCCCATGATTTCTGTTGGCTGCCCTGATTTCCTCTGCATTAGCAAAACCAGATAACCTTGCCTCAAACCTATCAATTGTAAAGAAGTGATGCATGCCAATTATATAGAAATATGGATATGTTGCCTTCAAAGCCTGTTTACATTGTGATATGGGTTGGAAGCTCCCCAAATGTATCAACTTATAAGAATAAGGGCATACAACCTTATCAGAACCACAGTGAGAAGCATGACGCATGAAACAAGCGACTCGCCTTGGTAATTTTATATATAAAATAAGATAACATTTGAAACACAATTTTAAATTAGGGAAAAATCTAAACATTTCTAAAAGGGAGTATTCTTTGGAGAAAGTATTGTATACGTAATTGAAACAATAATTTAATTTGATTAATTCATGAATTATTCAATGGGATTAATGAGAGAAATATGAATTCATTAGGTAGAATAGCTGAGTATGGTTTGTACCCAATGTAACATTGTGGCATTTTATTTATAGTTCAGATAAACTTTGATAATCACGTTCCATATTTTATATTCATACCGTATATGAACTAACCTAACCATAAATGACAAGCCACTGCATTGTATTGTTTAAAAAAAAAATCACGTTAATGAACTGTATTGAAGGGCACAGTTAAAAATTAACTTTGTACAGATCTATTCATTTAATTTAAAGTTTTCCAGAATAACGTTTCAATCCAGTTCCTGCAAAAAATTGTATTCCAGAAGGCGAATGCTTTGTTAGGTAATCAGACTCACTATGCACTAATTAAAACCGGACAATATATAAACATGAATAATAAATGAAAGAAGTGTCACTTAATGCTTGATAAAGACCCCTTTAGGAATAAAAATGTCAGTGGTTAGGATACAATACAGTAGGTTTGCATATACTGCTAGTCACTGGAAGGCACCACTCCATTTTAATTGAAGGCTGACTTAGCAATATTTTACCTTAAAGGAGCATTATAGACATCCTTTTTTTTATTATTACAAATCAGTTCTGTAGTATGAGATAATACTTACTGCATTCAAAAAATGTCAACTCATAATGCAATTTGTAATACGTTTTAATGTACTGAGCAACCTGTGGTTAATATAGCAAGCAAGGGGAGTTATTTGTTCTCTGAGTTGAACAATATCAGAGTCCACCGCAATCTGCCTTTCTGTAGTAGCCTCCATGGCTTCTTCGAGACCTGTGGTTCTCTCCTCCACTTCTGTAATTTCAGATCTGAGGTCGCTCATAGCATTTTGTAGCTCTTCGTGAAAGGTTTGTTTAATCTCTTTGACCCTGGCCTTCGGGTCACTTCTGATGCTTGAGCTCCGTTCCGAATAAAGTTCTGAGTCGGTCTCCTTTATGTCTCTTGTCGAGGTGTCACTTTATTTTTCTGTAGGTAGTGATGTCATGTTATTTTTACTGAAGAATGACAGCAAGTCCATGTTTTGTGGCTTCTTTGGTGGCATTCCACTGTTTTCCAGGAACCAATTTCCGTGAGGTTTTTTTCCGCCCTCTCTTTCTTCCTTCCCCTTTTTAATTTTTTCTACTTCTTAGATTTACATTGTTGGGATTGATTTTTAACTACTGTAGCCTTTCTTGTCCAAACGGGGCTACAAGCTCACTCTGTCATCTGAGATGGCACCACTCATGCATCCCTTTCTCTGGTCATTTTTTATTACATGGAGTCAGCTGGTTGTTCAGGGTCTGGTCAGCAGATACCCTTCCTCAAGCGAGCCCTGTTTCCCTCTCACAGTCCTGCTTCAGGTCTCTCAGGCTTCACTCTCTCTGGGTGGGTGAGACCACCTTCCGCCCACGTTAGGCAGGTCACTGCCTCTATCACATCCGCATACGTCACTTCCTATGACGGCTCTATTCAGGGCGGAAGCACCTTCTCCAGTCGTTCGGCTCCACTCTACTGCCAGTACTCCCACAGCTACGATCATCAATCCTCTCAGGAACAGCAGATTCAACGCGTTTCGCTAGGCTTCGTCAGGAATCATGTAGCATATCTCTATAGCTGACTTGCAGCAGCCATGTGTGGGAGGAGAAGCGGTGGGGTTACCACGACCGGAGAAGGTGCAGCCTAAACGTTGGCAGCCTCGCCGCGCTCTACATGTGGTGTTTGTGGCTTGATTACCTCAGTGAGTGTTAGCCTCTCCTTTGCGGTGACACTGCAGCCACAATGTGGTTCTCCCTGTATTTATTTTAATACAGCAGTGCGAGTCCGTGGCCATTTTAGGTTGCTCACGGTGTTGATCCAGAGAAGAGGCGATTAGCTCCAGGCAACCACCTGACGCTCGTCCTCGGTTTATTCCCTGTCCGGTCTACAGGGCTTGTACACTTTGTTCTTTATTTTTCTTTTGTTATTATCATTAAAACACTATTTTTAGGAACTAGATGAACATGTTCTGTGAAGAAATAAACTTCATTTTACAAGTACTTCCATCTGTCACATTTCATGAATGCTGACTCCAATATATTAAAAAAGAAGATTACATGATAATCACAAGAGCAGGAAACTCCATTCTATTCCATTTTTATTGTTTAGCAAAAATATTCCCTGGTATAGGATCTTGAAGGGCATTTATATATTGGTTTGTAAATTAAAAATTGAAACTATGATTAGCAATAGATCATTTAATATACTGATTTTCAAGCTGTCAGGATTTGCTGACTTCAGAAAAACCCAGACTAATGACATGCCTTTTTTTTTTAGTTTTACTAAAATACTGTACTATCATTTTAAAGCAACAGGGTCCCTACTGCTGCCTCTTTCAGATTGTAGTGCCCCAAAAGGCTATCAAAACGTTGACACTTGTGCCCAGATCCATAAAGGGTGCTAAACCTTAGCGAGACCTTACTCCCATTCATTTGAATAGAATAAGCATAGAACTCCCGTGTGAATGGGAGTAAAAGCAGGCGAACGCTTAGCACCCTTTTGTGGATCTAGGTTCTAGGCCTTAGATTCTGGCGTTAGGCAGGTATTTGACTTGTAACAAATTAATGTTTCTCTTTGCCTCACCTTCCCCCACTCCATAGTTGTTGCTCATCTATGGGATGTTAAACAAAGGACTTGAAGGGCTTCTGCAGCTTGCATATGTCAGGCCAACTTTTCTGTGCCACCATTCTGACATTAACCACTCAACTATTTATCTGAGTTGTCTTATGATACTGTTGTAATGACACTTACTCCTCTCTACAAATTAACTCCCAATCTTTCACCACAATGGTGGCTGAATTTAGCCAGCTGAATGACACTATGGCCCAGATCCACAAAAGGGTGCTAAACATTCTTCTGGATCTTAGTCTATACTTGTAACGAGTGCTCGCCACAAACAGGATGGGACCGCGAGGCCGAGGTGGGGATTAGTAAACCCCGACCAGGAGCCGAGAGGCCACGTCCGGTGTGCAGGTTTATTGTCGTGTAGCCGGGTCAGGGATATAAGAAGTAGGGTAGTAGGTATACTCGCCGTGGTCGAGGGTAGGAGACTGGAGGGTAGTAGCGGTCACTTAGCCGAGGTCGAGAGTAGTAGAAGGTAGAGTAGTAGATATCCAAGCCGAGGTCGAGGGTAGGAGACTGGAGGGTAGTTGGTAAAGGTCCAGAGTCAAGGATCAGGTGAACTGCAAGGCAAGACAAGGCACAGCAAAGCAAGGCAGGACAAGGTACAACAGAGTGCATGCGACCAGCACAACGTCACAAGTAACAAACTGTTATGCTCAGCCAATTTGCAGAGGCAAACGCTGAGCTTATAAAGGATGAATAGCCGATAACTAAACTGCTGCATGGTAGAAGCTGATACTACAATCAGAGCCCTGATTCGTTGCTGGGCGGAATCTGCACAGCAGGTGCTGAAGAGGCATCAGCTGAAGCAAGGTCTGAATAAAACCCGGGGGCGGAGCCTGCAGCCGATGATGACATCACGGGGGCGGAGCCTGCACCCGATCCTCACAGTATTGTCTGACTCGTATGAATAAAATACGCTAGATAAATGCAAATTGCTGCTATTATATTTGGCCAGACATTTAATTAAATAACTGGACTTTTGGAATATAGTACTTTAATTAACTTCAAATAACCAATTTCTCTTCATCCTTTAATTAGCCCTTTAATGGTCTTCTTATTCATGTAATATGAGAGAACGACGTTATACTGGTAGCTAAGAAATAAATTCTAATTATCATCCAAAAGGCCAGTTACATTAAAGTACCATATTAATGCGCTATGATACAGTTCTGGAGAAACCGAGACAGCTACTGTATCTAATTTAGCTTTGACTTCCAATTAGAGAAGAACTAATCACCAGTGTGGTGTATACTTTATTCAAAATTTTGACCGCATAAAACTGTAGCATCCATTGTTTGAATCCATTACAAGCTATTTCTTTCATCAATGCAGAATTGGGGATTAATGCACAGAGGTTATAGGACTCTTGTCCAGAGCCGGTGGAAGGATATTTGGCACCTTAGGCAAACTTCCAGCTTCTGTGCGCCCCCCCCCACTCCACCCCCAACCCACACACACAATTAACATTCAGATTTAGTTTTTCTATCGAACTGGAATATGTAAATGTTATACCTAACAGATTTTATCTAACATTCATACACACGCCCGCCCCCCTCTCCTTGTCATTCTCTCTCTCCATTATTCTCCTTTCCCCCTCTCTCCCTGTCACTCTCTTTCTCTCTGTCATTCTCATTCCTTCCTTTCTTCCTGTCACTCTCCCCTTCTCATCTCTTCAACTCTCTCATTCTCTCCCCCCTGCCTCATTATCTCCCCTCTGTCATTATGCCCCCTCTCTGTCACTCTCCCCCATCTCTGTCATTCTCCCCCTCATATCTGTAATTTCCCTTCCCCTCTATCTCTCTCTCTCTTTGTCATTCTCCCCCCCCCCTCGTTCTGTCGTTCTCCCCATCTTTGTCATTTCCTCTCCCCCATCTTTGTCATTCCCCCCCCCATCTTTGTCATTCTTCCCCCCTCTCTCTGTCATTCTACCCCTCTCTCTCGATCATTCCCCCCTCCCCCTGACACACACTCACACATAGGACAGTCATGGAAAACACACACACACAGGACAGCCACGGAAAACACCTACACACACCAGGACTGAGCAGAGTACAGTGACCCACTGTTACGCCGGTGCTGCCCGCAGACCAGACCCGTCCCCTGAGCTGAAGGGGGAAGTGGTAATACACGCACCCGCAGCAAAGGGAGCGTGTCCGGAGTGTGGTATGAAGCGTTGCCAGGCCAGGTGTAGTAAGGTAGACAATACTTGCCAGTACCGGTTGTAGAGATAGAGTGAATGATGCCTTGCCGAAGTCAGGGAGTGGAGAGTGGAGATAGGTCGTAGTCCAAGCCGTGTTCAAGGGGTTACCAGAGTGAGCGTTGTCCAAGGAGTGCCGAGATCAAGAGCCAGAGGGGGTAGTCGTACGAGCTGCGTCAGAACCTGTGAAAACACTGAGAGAATCCAGAAGTACTTCCATACAGAGACTATGTCGAGCAAAGACTGAGAGCAGAGAGGAGCTAGATAAAGCAGGAAGGTCCAATTAGGAACAGAGGCGGGACAGGAAGAGCTACAGGGAGACACTGCAGATTGATGCAGGCATAACAGGCCAGGTGAGTCTTGTTAGTAACCTGAGTATGCCCGTGCAGTGTGCGGGGGCAGAGCCTGAGGTCCGGGGGATGGGAATAAGAGTGTGCAGACTGAGCGTGCTCCGTAACTCGTGTACGCGTGTGAACCGAGCCAGTGGATGGTGCAGGTGTGCGTGCAGGAGGGCGTGCGCGCGTCCGACGCTGAGCAGAGGAATCGCCGAGGGGAGTGATCCCGCGACGGCGGCAGGGGCGAGGAGCCGTGGAGGCCGGTAAGGCAGGATTGTTTTGTGTGTCCGGGGGCTCCCTGCGGGGAGGGAGTGCTCTGTGTGGGGAGCGAGGAGAACGCCGATTCCTGACAGCCACACACCCTCACTTCTGTCTGGTCCACACTCTTTACTCCTCTGCTTTGCCCGCCCTCAGGCTCCTTACACCTCCTCCTGTTTGGCTGCATTACCCAGCAGCAGCCAATCAGGATGAGGAAACTGCCCAGCTCTCTCCTTGCTCTGGGAAATCTCCCTGCAGCTACAAATCTTCTGCCCCTCCAATTCTGCTGCCCTAGGCAGCCGCCCGGTTGGCCTAATGGTTGAACTGGCCCTGCTCTTGTTGGTATCACAATAATATCTGGAAAACCAAAGAATATGACATGTTCCCCCTGTTAATGTTTCTTCAATACAATATGGGCTAGTAATCCATTACATGGTAATGTATTTCTGATACATCCAGGTGTTAAACCTCAGGTGAATTTTCAATACCTATGCTAGTAAGGCTAGAAACTTAAATGTTCAAACTCCCTATACTCATACTTATACTCATCTTACATGTATATATCCAAGTTTTGCTTTACTCTCACGGTGACTGGACAGAGGATTTTTTTTTCACCCTTGAATCGCAGTGTCTCTGTGAATTGCAGCTAAACATCACGTGTTGCTGGAAGAAGCTATATGCTACAGCTTGTTTAATGGGAAGCCATATACTCACACTGACAGGGTGCCTTCCCTGTTTAAGTAGCTTTACAGGAAAACCTATCTAGAGATCTCCAGCACTGAGCATGTTAATTCAGAACAGACTGTGCTAATTAACCTGCTCAGCTGGCTCCTCCTTTTAAAAAGCTTGCTGCATTGACTACAGGAAAGCTCTCTAGCCCAGGGAGACACCCTGGGCTGCTGGAGGGAACTATGTCTCTGGTTCCAGACACACACACTGGACCGCTGTGGAGAGAAGCCTGCACAAGAACTTCCAGACCCCTAACCCAGACGAAAGTAACTGACCTCCACTCTGTGATATATATATTGGTTGTTGGTAAGGGGCTTAGCATCCCAACCCATAGACTGGGTCTATGCTGAATAGTCAGGGCTCCCTAAATAAGCTAGGTTGGTTTGTTTCCCTGTAACCCTGTTTTTGTTGGTGAAAGCTAATTATGTTCAGAAAGTTACAGTATGACAAATCACATTCTCCTGTTCTAAAAAAAACTCTGCACACATCTCACGTTATAGACAGTCTATACATCGGAAGACACATATATATATATGTAGAGGTATCAGTACCGTGTTAGCCGAGCTTCAATAATCAAAAAATACATAGACGATACCGTTCTGTGGCTAACGAAACGCTTTTATTTGTGCGAGCTTTCGAGATACACTGATCTTTTCTTCCGGCGATGTTACAATGAATGAAGCAAGCAAAGGGTATACTTAAAAACAGTGTCTCTTGGAATGTTATCTGTGCTCGTCCCTCCCCCGTGTGTGGATGTGATTTATGGCTAGAGGTGTTAAATGGTTCCTGAAAGTTAGTGATGTAAGAGTGTGTGTGTGTATCTGTGTGAATATAAATGAATGGAGAGCCCACAGTGTATACAGTGCTTTACAAAAGGTGTGTGTGGAGTGGGAGTTAATATAAATGGTGTGGGTAGGTGTGCAAATGTGAGAGATTGCAGCATAACTAAAAGTGTGTGTAGATACTATGTGGTCCCTATTGGTGTATATGGATATATATATATCGTCCCTGAGGAAGGTCACTCTTGGTTGACCGAAACGTTGGAGGTGGTGCCATGTTACACTGAATACAGCTTTATTGGACCTACTGGACTGTGTGCTGTCTCGTTTTTTCCGGACTCCAATCTGGTAAAATCTACTTTTTACATGTGCATATGGGACAAGCATCAGCATTTCTTCATTTGTTTACATATATTTGTTTTCATATATATATATATATATATATATATATATATATACATATATATATATATATATATATATATATATATATATATATATATATATATATATATATATATATATTGTGACAAACGCCCCTCTTTTGTAGCGCTGACATCTGTCTGGGTTCTTCCCGACACAGTCTTCTAGGGTTATTTATACAACAAATAGGAACATGCAAAGTATTACGTTGCTTAACTCAGGCTTCTGCCTGCTTTATTTTCATCCAAGTAAGGTACTGCAGCTTTAATATGTGTAGGCAGGAGGTACTCAGACATTTAACCTTCAGCGGTTTACTCATACACTGGCGACACACTTTATTCGAGCTTGGCTTGTCCCACGAATTCGGGTATACCCGGGTGTATTGAGGTTTGTGACTGTTTTCTGCCCGAGTGCATTGAGTTATTTTCCAAGCAGGGATTGAAGCATTTTATTCCCACTGGCTGCAATACTGCACAGTATATATATATATATACTGCATTACAATTCATGAATTTATGCCATCTGGTAGACACGCGAAGCATTGCAGCCTATTAAATCCTAATCATTATCATTTAACAGATCAGCCGCCCGTCAGCCAGGCATGAACCCAGGCTGGGAAGGCAAACGCAACGGGGCTTGTCAGAGGTGAGGAGCGGCGCATTCCAGGTATCTGCCAGGTACATACCGGGTATTTGCTCGAATAAAGTGTGTCGGTGCAGTATCAGTGTTATAGCATTTCACACAGTGTCACTTTTAAGAAATAAAAACCAAATCATATATAGAAATCCTATCCCTTTCAGGGAACTAACTACACATCAGAATCAGCCTCTAACTGCGAACTAACTGGGCCAACTAACCTGGTTCCCCAGCTTAAAACAATGCCCTCTCATTTAGGGTCACTAGATACAGCACAATCTTTTAGCAACAGCAATGAACATTTGTTTTGTCTTATCTGTTCGTGGTGGGAACACGGTCCCAAGTGTCCAGGCAAATCCTCTGGTACTGTGATACTTGGAGGGGCCGTCCACCCCGAAACTGGATACAGGGGAGCAGCGATATCCCCAGCCTCCAGGCTCTAAGGAGAGAGACTGAAATGCAAACCTCTCTGCTCTAAATACCTGTGCAAGTGATTAGAAGAGCAGGTGAGGGAGAACTAGACCCATTGTAATCTGTAGTCTGGATTTTCCATCCAGCAGTCTGAGTTAATGTGAAGCTGTGGAATGGATCATTTTTAACTATTTGTGCACTTTCTGACCTAAAACGGGGCAGAAAGCTGCCTAACATCTTTGGACTATGTCACATATCCCCCTCCCCAGCTCACACCTACTGGGGTGAGCGGCCATGGACCTCACTGGGGTGAGCGTCCTACCTTAAATACTTGAGCTAACTCCTCAGTACAATATTAAACATTCACGACACGAATATTAACTTTTTTTTTTTTCCGCGGCAATTATGGTCAATAGTTTTCGTCATAAGAGACTATACTTGGCAAACATATTTTGTTGCTCTCTATTAGGGAACTATTTTGAAAAATAAATGTCTAGCACACATTCTTATAACCCAGGATATGCTAAATATGCTCACAAAACCAGACAGTTTCTATTACCTCCCTGGGTTTTTCTACTCTAGAATATGAACCTCATTATATATTTACCAACCGGAAAGGGCATTTTTTCCCTATATTGTAAGCTACCAATATATATATATTTATATATATATATATATATATATATATTTTTTTTTTTATAAACTACAGCCTTGTAATCTTAAGGGCCATCAACCCTGTATATTAATTTGTAGTTTTACCTACATTTTCAAAGAAGAGAAAAAAAAATACAACATTGCAATATTTACAAAAATGCTTTTCTAAAGGCATAGTATAGCATATACTGTAGTAGTGAGATAGTCCGCACGTGTAACCCAATTGGTTAGTTCCACTACTTTTTTTTTTCTTGACTTCCAGTCCATTATATCCTCAGAGTTCATTTTAACGCTTTCTGTCTTTTGCACATGGTCGGACTGTCTCTTTAGCTTCTGACGGAACTCTGTGGCCGGATAGTCTTTGTCTTTATATTGTGGCCCAGAGTGGCGAGATCTGGATAAATTCAAGGCCAGCGTTGACCTTCGTCGCTTTTGCTTTGCAACCTTTGAACCTTTATGGTACTTCTTACTGCCATGTATTTTCTCACAACCATCTTCACTCTTAAAGATTTGGGATTTTCCCTTTGGGGCAATTATATGGTACTTAGATGAAGCGCTAATTACCTGGAACACCTTCACCTTGATGGGGCTCTCAATAACTCTGGCTGTACCGTGTGGCATTTTACCTTTGCAGCCGGCAGGCATGTAGCCTTGGGCCTCTCTTTCCTGAGGCCTACATTTATTCAGGCGAAAGTACCGCTGCATAACCAGTGACGCCTTTCTCAGGGTTTGATAGCGAATCCTGTTCTGTGTCATCCTAGTCAGAGACTGAATTTTTATAGTTGCTCCTTTCATAATGAGGAACCTGTTTCGTACCATGCGGGCACGGTAGAATGATTGAAGAACACAGGCTGCTTTATTCCGGCGATTAAACTGACGAATTTTCATCCCTCTGTAGGCAGCCTGTAGGATGATAGTTGCGGCGCGTTTACGCCGATAATTTTCTCTTTCCCTTCTTCCTTGGATAAGAGCTTTGCAGTGCTTCTGAATTATTCTAATGCTTTTCTCCTTTTTCAAAAACGTTAAGTTCCTCCACGAAAGAATTCTGTTTTGTGCACACATGTCGCAATTCTGTTCTCAGAGCCTCCATTTCTTCCTGGTGCTGGCTCTGAGTGTGCATCAATGCATTCTGTAGTGCTTCCTGCACTTCTAATTTTTCCTGAGTCAACTGTTTCTTTACTTTTTCTGCTTGGTCAGTCAAATCTGAATTTTTAAATTTCAGAGTCTCATTTTCTTGCTTTACAATCTCTAACTCACTCAGGACAATCTCATGGGTTTGCTTCAACATTCCCAGCTCTGTGTTCAGACCGTGGCCCTCCAGGCGTGAGTTTTGCACCTCTGTGCTGAGCGCGTGAACCTCTTGTAGAGCATTCCCGTATTTCTGTTTTAGGATAGCAATCGATTTGTCAGACTTAATCTGTTTTCCATCCATGGTGGCAATTACGGTGTTGGCCTTTTCCAGCCTAGTCGTCACCTCTTCCAGCTCACTCCGTAAGAGAGACTCTGTTTTCTTCAAAGCCTCGTACTCCTGTAAAGCTGGAAGTATACACCTCTGTAACTCTGCGTTCGATTCTCGCTCTTTCATCAACATTCTCGCTCCTTCACCAAATCCTGCCACAGGACTTCATAATTATGGCGGGCAGCTTGGAGTGCAGAAACCAAAGCCTCTTTATCCTGGTTCAAGGATTCAGCTTCCCTTTGTTCCTCCTTTTCCTTTGCCACTGTTCCCGTGACAATTCTGCCGGTCACTCCGGTCTGCAGCACATCTCGGCACCTTTCTGACAGCGCAGGTTCAAGTGGCTCGGTCACTTCCCCTGTGACTTGAGGAACAGTTTTCTTTATCTTCTTCTTTCTTTTTGCTTTATTAGCTCCAGAGATATCAGCGGTACTGGGCCCACACTCACTCGTAGCTTCCACATCTTGCTTGCACTCACAGGGCGTTGCTTGCTTTTGCAGCTGTTTGTCTTTGAAAATTTTGGGACACACATCTTCCATGTGACCTACTTCACGACAGGCCCAGCATACTAAATTCACCTGTGAGTACGGCTCTCCTCCTGGGGCCACATACGAGTCGTCGTCATCATCATCGTATGGCCTGAAGGGACACTGTTTTTCAAGATTACGTGCATTGCAAAACAAACATTTCACGTCGGCCATTTTAGAAACCCGACAGGGACAATTTGCTAGCTGCAATTTCACTCACTTCAGCAACTTACATACAGCACTTGCTAGCTGCAAATTTACTCACTTCAGCAAAAGGCATTAGCTTTACAAACAGCACTTGCTAGATGCAAATTTTTTTTTTCTTCAGCGAAACTTTTTGGTTTTCTGTTTGGGTTCAGGGTGCTATTGCATCCACCCCTCGCACATTCTCTGTGTATGCTAGAAGCACAACTGATATACGCAGTGGGACAGACTTCACTCATAGCATCTGTACTTTAGTTCAGCTGGGCGGCCATTTTAAACCCCCGCATTTATTTGCAAACCCACAGACTTTTTAGTGTCGACCCGCATTCTCCACCATATGTGACAAACGCCCCTCTTTTATAGCGCTGACGTCTGTCTGGGTTGGTTCTTCCCGACACAGTCTTCTAGGGTTATTTATACAACAAACAGGAACATGCAAAGTATTACGTTGCTTAACTCAGGCTTCTGCCTGCTTTATTTTCATCCAAGTGAGGTACTGCAGCTTTAACATGTGTAGGCAGGAGGTACTCAGACATTTAACCTTCAGCGGTTTACTCATATCAGTGTTATAGCATTTCACACAGTGTCACTTTTAAGAAATAAAAAACCAAATCATATAAAGAAATCCTATCCCTTTCAGGGAACTAACTACACATCAGAATCAGCCTCTAACTGCAAACTAACTGGGCCAACTAACCTGGTTCCCCAGCTTAAAACAATGCCCTCTCATTTAGGGTCACTAGATACAGCACAGTCTTTTAGCAACAGCAATGAACATTTGTTTTGTCTTATCTGTTCGTGGTGGGAACACGGTCCCAAGTGTCCAGTCAAATCCTCTGGTACTGTGATACTTGGAGGGGCCGTCCACCCCGAAAACTAGATACAGGGGAGCAGCGATACCCCAGCCTCCAGGCTCTAAGGAGAGAGACTGAAATGCAAACCTCTCTGCTCTAAATACCTGTGCAAGTGATTAGAAGAGCAGGTGAGGGAGAACTAGACCCATTGTAATCTGTAGTCTGGATTTTCCATCCAGCAGTCTGAGTTAATGTGAAGCTGTGGAATGGATCATTTTTAACTATTCCTGCACTTTCTGACCTAAAACGGGGCATAAAGCTGCCTAACATCTTTGGACTATGTCACAATATATACTCACACTGTAGACAGTCGGTACATGGGACGCCATATACTTATGTTATAGACCGTCACTGTCGGTACATG
Organism: Ascaphus truei; assembly: GCF_040206685.1. Lineage (NCBI taxonomy): Eukaryota > Metazoa > Chordata > Amphibia > Anura > Ascaphidae > Ascaphus > Ascaphus truei. Next base: position 30,578,106 of record NC_134498.1, read on the forward strand.
GGAAGCCTGGTAAAACATTTCACAAATAAATAATATATTAAACTGTCTATAGCCTGAGTATATGTAAAAATGCAAAATATATTTATTCTGACACATTAAAGCCAGCAATACATATTCTGAGTGTTCCTTGTAGAAACGCCCAACCGGTTTTGGCGTATGACACACCATTCTCAAGATCTGCGTATTCCGGTAGTACTGTACAATCCATCTATTTAAGTGTACTGTATCCTGCACTAAATATAAGTTGTCATTAATTGAGGAAATGTGTGCACCTGCCAACGGTTTGAAGTCTGCTATTCTGTTGTAGCAGTAGCACCAAATAACTATAATTTCAACTATAATATTGCATTGCAATAGATATCTGGCATGTGCCTTTTAATTGTTTTATTAACCCCTTAGAAGCCATAGTGGCCATGAAAGCATGCATGATGCATGCATTCATGGACACGAAGGTAGCCAAGGGGTTAATGCAAACACAATAACTACCATAATACCCATTGTATGGCACAGAGGTACAATCACCCCCATTAATCACCCCGGGTGACCTAACCTCCCTCCCCGGGGCACCTACCCCACACTTGTTTTAAAGGATATTTTGCCTCTCTTGCAAATATGTTAAATAATGTAAAGGGCCCATTCATCATCATTAATAGAGACCCAAATGTTAGAGGATATGGACTTTTGTTGGACCAAACATGAAAAAGCCTCTTAGATAGACTGAAAGAGGGCAAAGACTACATTGGTTTTTACTACATTTCCATACTGCTCCAATGTATCATATTGTGACAAGGTTATATACATTGGCATTCATTTTAACACAGGTTTTTTTGGAAACACTCAAGGTAAAAAAAATGACACAATATGATGATATGCTAATACAGTATGTTCACATACAAGGTTGTCTAATTAAAAGACTTGAAATATAACATTTTAGTGATCTGCAGGAAACCGTATTGAGACAGGATCCTTGGGAATTAAACAGATTAATCCTAACATTTACAGCAGCTCTAGCATTTTCCTATGAGGATTTAAACCTTGCTTTGAATTAGTATTCAGACCACCAGCTCCGCTTGTGTGATAAAAGCCACATCAAAATTAAATCTATTTTAAATCATGCTGTGTGCAAAATTATATTTAAAAAGTATTTTTATAAGTTGTAAATTAACAGTTCACAAAAGATATTTCATTAGGGAAACAGACAATGTCTAACTACTTTAGATTTGCAAGTGAGAGTTGTACATTAGCGTTGGGGTATTATACTATTGTTTAGTGGAAAAACACTGCCCTATTTGTACGCCTGCATTGGATGACATGTCTAATCATGAAACACAAAAATAGAGCACCAAAAAAGAAAAACACAATCAATCTCAATAGGTTAAAATTTATGTAAAAAATAAACAAGTTAAAAAAACTTACATACTGTGTACAATAGGTTTATATAGATTACTCCACCCACCCACGTTGTATCTACGTCAGACGCCGTGACGTTGGATGCTTGACATTGACATCCCCCCCATCCACCAGGACGCCAGCTCTGATAACTCAGACACTGTTACCCATTTGGGTATTTCCCTATTTACCACCAAGGACTCTGCCTAGGACTGTGGGACCTGTTCCTCGTAGGACCCTATATCCATCTGTGCCTGTACTCGTTTGTGTGGGGTGGAGTAATCTATATGACCCTATTGTATTGTGAGTTTTGGAGTTGTTTATTTTATTACATCATAAATTGTAACCTATTGAGATTGATTGTGTTTTTCTTTTTTTGCGCTCTAATTTTGTGTTTTTTGTATGCTGTAGTTGGCCGTGCTGATCACGGGAGAATATCGAGCAGCAGAAGGAACACACACATACATGGTTGGGATACCAATAGAAGCTTTTTGGGACTGCGTGCACCTTCTTTCCCCATGTCTAATCATGGAAAGATTTTAAGATTGTAATCATTTTTCAAGGAGAAAAAATAAAACCTTTTTGCAGTGGAAAGAAAAACTTAATGTAGTCCCTCTTGCCCTTTGAAGCATGCAGGGCGTTACTAAGATTGTTTCATGTACAAAGGAAATTGGATACTTACAGTAGCTCACATATACAGTATAGGCATGGCTTTCTCACACGTAAATCTAGAAATCCAGAGATTTAAGAAAGCAAATATTATAATGAATGAATTGTTAGTTTTCAACTTTTCATTATAAGTAAAAAAGCAATGATAATCTGAATTTTAGTAACTGGAAGGACTAAACTTGCTGAAAACCTACAACATTTGCAATAATGTATGTATTGTATGTCTTTATTTATATAGCGCCATTAATGCACATAGCGCTTCACAGCAGTAATAGATATGACAATCATATAAATAACAAATAATACAAATAACAGATCATAGGAATAAGTGCTTCAGACATAAAAGTAACATTTAGGAAGAGGAGTCCCTGCTCTGAAGAGCTTACTATCTAATTGGTAGGTAGGAAGAACGTACAGAGACAGTAGGAAGGTGTTCTGGTAAGTGCGTCTGCAGGGGGCCAAGCTTTATGTATAAGGTGTATAGTATTAGTGACGGAGCTACTCATATGCTTCGTTAATCAGGTGTGTTATTAAGTTGGGTCTTAAGGGTGGATAGGGAGGGTGCTAGTCGGATATTGAGAAATAATAGCTGCTATATGATAAATACAGAACTTGTTTACATATCTGTACCATTCTTTAAGTATGATCCAAAAAACAGCTCTGATCATCACCCTGATACTGCACATAAATGTAAACACCCAAAAGAAAATGCATGAACTTGACATAAAGCAAACACTACAGGCAGTGTTTTATCTTTCTCTAACAGATCAATAATCAGAGCAAATCAATAATTTCATATTTCTCTAGACCCCAAATCAGGCGTTTCTTCTGCTTACGTCCACTCCAGGACTCTTACAGGGCTTGACATTGGAGAAATGGTCAAAGCATAATATCATACTAGCCAATGCTATTGCAACATGTGCCACGTTGCCGCGAGACATACACAACGCGCAAGCGGGGAAAGCGGTCATTGTTTTAAATTAGTCTCCCATGAGAAGGGGGTGGGGCTATAGCACCATTTCACCCGTGGAGCCGCACCACATGTTGCAATAACGTTGGCTACATCTGTATTTTGTCTAAAACTCCAAGTATTGATATCCAGCTCTTCTGGCCTTCATTCCTTTTGAGTGAAGTTATAATGAGATGGGCAAAACTGTACAAAGGGCATTCAATTGTTTTTCTTCCTAAATTAGATTTACAGTACTGTAAAAACATTTCACCAAGCCTCAAGGGGCCAATAATGTCACCAAATATCGCCAGAGAATTTTTGCAAATTAGCATATTAAACGAAATTGCACATTGACGTCATGCCGGCAAATCGCTTGTGAAATCGGACTCTGCCGTGGCTGTTTTCGTGACTCAAAATTGGCAAATGTTGCGTGGTACATGACCTCATCTCCAGGAATAAACTTTAAGACAAATCCAGGAATAAACAAATTCATCTTATTTCCAAAGCCTCAAAGAGTCATGATTTGTTTTTCAATGTTGTCTCCCATTCAGTGCCGAGTATGCAGTCACATTTTGGGAGAATGCGACTCTTATAAATCAAGGCTCCAATTATTACTCTGATCTCCCAGAATTAAAGACGGAGATGCTTTTTTTTTTTTTTTTTATTAATGGATTTCGTTTTATATGCCCCTTTTAAACCAGTGGTCACATTCTCACACATTTATAAACATATGCCTTATACCCGAGGTGGGCAACCCTATCGCCATTCGCCACTTGTGGCGAATTGGCAGGCTAAGTGTGGCAATTTAATATTGATCTAGTGTAGCCCTACCTTCCCCCTCCAAGAATTCCATTCTTTGTCCTGCACAGCCTAGCTTTGCAGACCCCATGCGGAGAAGCACTTCGCCGTCAATCTGCCTCTCTCACCTTCACGGCGCCGCTTCGGGGGGAGGGGGGGGAATTATGGAAGCCGATTGACCAGTTGTGCAAGCGCTGTGGAGGGGAACCCAGGTATCATGCCATTTAAAAAACTTGCCCGCTGCTGCTCCGTTGCCCCGACTGACTGATTGAACAATTTGTTGGTTCCCTCTGTCCTGTCTCCCCTCCTTGCTCACGGTTTCTCAAATGAAGGCCGATGCTCGTCCCATATAGAAACATGTACAGGGTAACCAGGGAAATCCAGGTAACAAAGAGACAGCACACCGCAATATAATGTTTTGGTCCTCAGAGTGGGACCTTCCTCAGGGCAGTGCCCTGTGTGTATATAAATATATATGTGTGTATATATATATATGTATGTGTATATATGTGTGTGTGTGTGTGTGTGTGTGTGTGTGTGTGTGTGTGCGTGCGTGCGTGCGTGTGTGTGCGTGTGTGTGTGTGTATACATATATATGTGTGTGTGTGTGTGTGTGTGTGTGTGTGTGTGTGTGTGTGTGTGTATATGTATATATATATATATGTGTGTGTATATATATATATATATATATATATATATATATATATATATATATATATATACATGTGTGTGTGTGTATATATAAATTATATATATGTGTGTGTGTGTGTGCGTGCGCGTATATGTGTGTGTGTGTATATATATATATATATATATATATATACATACATACATACATACATACACACACACACACACACACACACACACACACACACACACACACACACACACACACACACACACACACACACACACACACACACACACACACACACACACACAGCGTTGTTTTAAATTTTTGCATGCGCAACAAAATAACTGAATTTTTGCATGGTGTGGCTATTTTCACTTCTAATTCGCCACACCTGTGGCTACATTGAAAAATAGGTTGCCCACCCCTGCCTTATACTATATAAAAACAATACAAATACACCTATAGGTACTAATGCACACAGAATGTACAAGCAGGATTTTGCTTGGGGAGTTGAAACAGAATTGTGTTAAGCAATGCACTGGAACAATGAAATGCACTAGTGGCTTTTAGATATTTAGTGAAAAGTATCCCTACAGTATCCCTTCTACCTGTGCTGTTCTGTCACAATAACATACCATTAGGACAGTATGAACAGTACACATCACGCCATACAGTAAAGCTGCAAACCTCTATCTTCCCAGAATTTCAAATAGGAGGCTTAGAAAAGATTGGCTTCTCTCAACATTGCTTTAACACTACAATATTCAGAGCCCTTCTTCGTAGGCTGACTTTGTACATTTATCTTTCAAGGTTTTGTTTTCAAGTCTTCTTGGAAAGGTCATTTGAAACACAGGAACTGTGGTTTTCATTGGTCTTTGGCAAAAAAGAAACATCTTTGGTCAAATATTGTTGCAGTTTCAAAGAGCATTGATTTCCTTTCTCTTTTTACCACCACGGCTTTTATTACTGGGGTAACCTTTACAAATATTTAGATTTTTTTCCCTCAAGGTATATAATCTTTTTTCCACAGCTTTATATGGGTTCTTAAAACAAAATATTTAATATTTTCAGATTGCAAGTACAGGGCTTTCCTTATACACTAGGGCCCTTATTCTGTAAGCTCTGATACTGCTGATCCGGTGGAATAGTTCCATTCCCATGATAAATTAATGCAGAACATCCTGCAACCTTAATATTCATTTACTGTATTTATAATAACATGTATATAATGCCCTTATCCAGGGCACTGTACATCTATACTATAATTTTAAGTTGGATTCTGTCTGTTTGTATGTCAGAAGCATCAAAATCTCAGAAACGGCACCACGTAGCACAACGAAACCTTCACTGTACATTCTGCTGTGGATTTGTAGGTCAACGCAACTATTTTGAGCTTCCAATATCACTCACCTCCCAAATTATGGACATTCTAAGATTCACTCGGCTGTCCAGCAATAATGTTAGAGCAAGAGCAGGGGGTGTGGGGCGTGGCTACTAAGGGAGGGTGTGTGTCCTTGCCTGGATCGGAGCTGTGTGTGTGTCATGTGCAGTGATTCTCAACCGAGGCTCTGCGGACCCCAGGGGCTCCGTGGAGCAGTCCCAGGGATTCCGCCTGGCCGGCCGCACTCACTGCTACCCCGGGCTCTCCCCCTCTGCTATCCTCGGAGCATGCTCTAGCAGCCCTGCACCTGGGGGGGGGGGGAGAGGAGGCTGCTGCTTCTCCTTACATGTGAGCTGAGGGAGGGAGGGATAGAGGCTACTTTTGCTGCAAACTTTGTGTGTGTGTGTGTGTCTGGCTCTCCCCCCACCGCTCTCCTCCTCCCTCCTTGGAGTGTGCTCTAGCAGCCTGGCACTAGGGGGGGGAGGGGAGAGAGTGGCTACTGCTACCCATGTGAGCTACGGGAGTGAGGGAGAGAGGCTTCTTTTGCTGCAAACTTGCTTGTGTGTGACTGTGTGTGTGTGTATATATATATATATATATATATATATATATATATATATATATAAATAATTCGTTTAGTGCTATCACTATTGTGTATATATTCATCTCTACAAATAAACTTTCCCTATAAATGCTGCCAACAGGTCCTCTATGCCAGAAATATATATCCCTGAGTGTTTGATTTATATACACACATGTATACGAGACTTGCTTCCCCTGGAAAAGTGTGTGCATTGGAAGCTTGCTTGGTTGGTGGGCAGGGGTGGTCTAAAGGTTACCATGGTAACCTCGGACACCAGCCATTCTGAAAATCATGATTTTTAACACAAAAATTATTATTATTTTTTTTGAAGAGCAGGATATGCTCAGGTAGCATGATAGTAACGTTATACAAGTTAAACTCATACAGACTTCTGGGAGGATCACTGCTTTAAGTGAATTGTACGGTTCAGTGAAAAAATATATATTATCATGGTACAGTATCAAGTATTTTGATATATAAAATGGTGTTGGACTTCACTTCCTATAAGTTTCCTTGCTGAATATCCTTATATATACATTTTTATGAAAATCCCTAGTTACATATTTGTAATTTGCGGAACACACATATATACTGTGTATAACCCTTTTCAATTTTACTTGAAGAATTTCTAAAAAAAAAAAAAATTGGCGTCTGTAGTACAAAAGGAAAGCTAGGATAATTCTGTAATATACCATGTCAAAAGAGAACAGTCCCAAAGGTAGGTGTAGTGTAGTAGTTATTCATCTGCCTTGCGTGCTGTGCACAGGGAATTAAATGCTGAGCGCACCTCAGACTGAGGCCGAGATCATACTGTGTGCGTTGGCGTGTACGCGCGTGCGCCATGCACAAAGTGCAGGATCCCTTGAGGCCACTCCAATCATGGTAAACCAGCTCTGTGACATCATGGCCACGCCCCGTCACGCCCCCCAATAGCCTCCTACCCTATGAGCACAGATTGCGTGTGCTGTTGCAGCAAAAGCTCGCACTCCCGCAAACAAGCGGAGTGTATGAGCTCGGCCTGAGTGTGTTTCCTACTGAAATGTAAAGTAACCCATGCTAATATTACTATATATATATATATATATATATATATATATATATATATATAGTGCAGAATAAATGAGTTCTTCAGTATTAGGTGATACCTTTTTTATTGGACTAACAATTTATGTCACAGGAAGAACTCATTTATTCTGCACTATCGCAACTGGACTAACACGGCTATTTTCTGCTTTATATATATATATATATATATATATAACATTTCTGTTACAAGTCAGCACACCCACGAAAATGAGAGTGTTTCTTACTGTGGTAACAGTAACTATTTATTTTCTGTACCTCTTCTTTCTCCTGTATATATCCTAATGGGCAGTCTGATTATGATTTTATTATACGTGCCAAATTATCAGTCCAAGTCAATAAGACGTGCCACATAGTCCTATTCATTGCTGTTTCCTTAAATATATCCTTTTAAAGATAGACAAATAATTTTAAAAATGAAGCAGTAGCATACATACTGTACAGTCACATGTACACAACGCCAACACAGTTACATTGTTTTATTAGCAGATTACGCACATATACAGGTACATGGGACACCTTTTTATATACTTGATGAAGAAGCTGTTTTACAAAATGAGAAATATGGTAATTGTTATAAAAAAAAATCTATATTTAGTTGTTGATGGAAAAAAACACGGTGCCTAGGGGACAATATGGCTTAAATGTGCCCCTTATATTATTTCACTTATATGCAGTGTGTGTGAACATATTTTTATTATCTTTTTTTGCATAATAGAAAAAGTTTTTTTTTATTTTAAATCATAAAAATGTATACATAGAAAATGTCCCATTTTTTCCTCTTCTGATTGGATGTCTTGGGACAAATACCATACACATAACTGATTACTAATGTAACAATTCTTCTCAATGCCCAAAGTATTGCCTCCCTACTAGATTTGATTACTGAAAGTTCATGCACATCTCAATTGTTATGTGAAATTCATTTAAATTCATTGTTATTCATTCATTGTCTTCACAATACAGGTTCTCTTTATAATACCTCTTTCCATTTGCTGCAATTCCCTGTAAGCTTTATTTTTCTCATGTAGAAACAAATTACACTACATTTCTACCCACCCACTTGTAGTCTAACTCAGAAATCATCTTCCCTGTGTGAACTGTATTTCATAAAAGTCTATTAAGAAGAAAAGCACAGACAACCATCACCACAACAATTCAAACATCTCATTGTTTTCTTGCCAACACTGTAATAGCATTTGTGAAATCAGAAAGGTGAGTGGCCAGGGTCTAACACTTATTAGAACTCTCTTGAATGAAATAGAAAACACATATTTTGGTTTAGAGAAGTGGAAGTACAGCAAGATTTCTTATCATACACAGCGATGAAGTCTGGGGGAAGAGGTATCAGTCTCACGCAGAGCAGACACATCTTCAATTCTTTATTCCTGTTCCAAATTTTCATTCTAGTTCGTTTCAGTTCCCTCGCTTGGCTCTGCTTCAAGCACTGGTGTATTTTTATGGTTGGATCAAACTGTTGATGTAAAGAAATTGCTTATCTTACATTATAAGGCATTCATTTTTAAAGTGTCAGCTTAAACATACATGTCGTACCCGTGTCTTGATAAATGAGATAAGTAGGTAGAACATGCACTCAATCACACTGGTTAAGAGGGGGGGTCCAGGGAAATCCTGGTGTCCCAGAGAAGGTCAGTATTAGGTAGAGAAGAAACAGGCACACAGTCTTAATTATGCAGTGAATTTAATGCCTAAAAAATGTTGTTTCGGGAGTAGAATACTGCCTTTCTCAAGGTGAGGGCTAAAGTAAATGCAAATGCAAAAGAGGGCACATAAATACCCTTATGTACTCACCCCTCCGCGCCCAGCTCTGCCCCCTCCACGATGCCGACGCCTCCTCGATGACGTCAGCGCGTCAATGTGACGTGTTGCGATGACGTCAGAAGGTACGGTTCCCAGGCAGCATAATACACACAGAGCCATCCTTTTTCTCTAACAGAACTACCGAATCGGTGCAATCCACTGACCAACAAGGGACAGATAATTCGTCTTCTAATTCGGCTTCTGATCAAGGTACCAAAGCGTGCAAACTTAAATCCACCTTTATCCCGCCATTTAGAAATCAATCAGTGAGTACATATATGCGACTGATAAAGGCAGATATTGCTAGGTACACTAAGAAAAGACAGGATCACATATAACATGTTCCTCTTGGAGAAAAAAGCAATTAAGACATATATAACTGCGCACAAATTGTATATTATGAGTGACTTGTGATCTAAACTGTGATAGCGGGGTAATTAATCTTAATAACCAAAACATTTACCATAAATAGTGTACCCAATGATATTAAAATAAATATAAAAAAAAGTGTGGTTCAACCTTGGGTGATGAAAAAGGACTGCAGAACTTTTTCATCACCTGAGGATAGTACTTCATCTGTGCTATCCCACCTGCAGAATAAGCCCTTATGAGCCTGTCAGTTGGTGACGCATGCTTTGTACTGTATGACTTCCTTATTATTCGTCCTAGTCTGATATGGCATGGGACCTATGTATTATGCTTCCTAAAACTGAAACTTGCTGCATGTCTCAAAACTGTGTTACAGTATTTCTGATTACAGCTGTATCAGGCATGTAATCAAGTCTCTTGCATTTGACGCAGATCTGTTTAAGCAAATTGGTTTACACCTCCTCATAGCTGGCAGATTCTTTACACAAAAAATTAAATAAAAAGCCCAACAAAACAAATTTGGTACATTAATTTGAATGCATGACTTCTGTAACTACTACGGTAGCTTCTCCTTTCACATAGACACACAAAAGGTGAAAACGTGTCAATTTAAAATAAAAATGCCGTTCATAGAACTTTCTAAATTGTCGCCTTATCTCATTATGAATCGTTGCTTGTTCACTTTTTCGTTCTGTTTGCTCGCTGTCACGCTGTTCTGCCCGCAGACCAGACTAACCCCCAGTACTGAGGTGGAGAGTGAGTAACCACGCACCCGCAGCAGTGAGAGCGTGCCCGGAGTGTGGATTTGGTAGCGTGGCCAAGACCAGGGGTACCGGGGCTTGTAGTATTACTTGCCAGATCCGGGCGTAGAGAAGATGCCGTAGTAAGGTTCGAAGCCAAGGGTCGAGGGTAACAGAGTTCCGGGTAGTAGAGGTCAGAGTGCCGAGTTCGAGGGGTCCGAGAGGCAAGCGTGGTCGAGAGGAAGCCGAGGTCCAGGAGCCAGAGAGGGTAGGAAGACGAGCCGGTTCGGTAACAGATCTGAAACGAAGAGAGAGCTCGGCACAGTATCCAACAGCACTAGGCAGACGAACTATGCAGAGCGAGGTTGCAGAGGAATCACAGGAGTAATAAAGTGAGGAAGACCAATCGGAGGAAGGGGCAGTGCAGAGGCGAGCCCAGGAGCCCTGTGTGATAGGGCAGGGGTTATGGCCTGGTTTGCTGCAGGTGAGCAGCAGGAGGGCGTGAGACTGAGAGCTGGGACGGCCGGGGGGCGGAGCTACATGGCCGGGGCAGTGAATAAATTAAGTTGTGAGGCGCGCGCCCTGTAAGTGGAGCGGGCGCGCGTCCAGCAGTGGCGTCAGTGGCGTGTGCGAGAGCTGCGGGGAGGCGGAGGAGCGGCCTACGATGCAGAACAGGGGCGGAGGAGACCGCAGCAACCGGGACAGGTAGAGAAGGGCAGCGCCGAGGGCGGCGTGTACCCTGATTCCTGACACTCGCTCTTTATTTCCACAATTCAGTAATTTAATTTTTGCCTTTCATAATGTTAATTGAGTTTGCCTTACGAGCTCCAGAATATTTTTCTCAGCACTTTCAAGACTGCCCCTAGAACATGTTTTGCACAGGTCAGTCTTTGGAAGAACATGAAGAGATAATGAACTGTCTGCAAAATGTGGCGCGTATGCAAACAGACTTGGCTTAGTGGAAGGCAATGGGTGACCTTTCTGCATCACACCCGTGAGAACCACTGTCTTGTCATTTACTGGCTGTCTCAAAAGAAGATTAGAGAAAAAGAAAACAGTTCAAATATGTTTTCTAACAGCCTTGTATTGTTATTTTAAAGAAAAGAGATGCATTGTTTAAAGGTGACTGCAGGGAAACCAACAGAAATCATGCCCCCCCCCCCCCCCAACCCATAGTGCACCTACCACGGGAAAAAAAATTAGCAGCGCGCAAATTTTACTTGACTGTTTTCTTGTTATTGTTAATACGAAAAAAAACATTACAATGTAATCTGTTTATTTTAATATTTTCAACAAAAGACAAGGATATGCAATGCTACATCCAATGTGCCAAAAGGCCTGGGGGGATTCAGTATGGCCTGGGGGGTTAAATATGGGCCTGCGGGTGAGCAAACTTTTTGTGCCAAGCCCCCCTTTTCATCCATGAAATTTCTCGGCCCCCCCCCCTGCCTGATGTAATCAAAATCACATGACGTCAGCGCACATGAGCTGGTTCAGCCAATGAGGGCGAACCAGCTTTGTGACGCGTCCACCACGCGTCTACAATCTCCTGCAGCCAAGTTCACAAATCGCTTGGGCTGCAGGCGTGCGGGCAGGCAGTATACTGGTATTGGATCACTGTTTATTTTATTGTTTGCTGGCATCTGGTAATATGTTATTTTGCTGGTGCACAAAGGCAATCCATTTGAGGGGGCATTCATCCACCTCTTTGCTACCTCCATTCCCTCTCCCGCCCCCCTTCTTTTTTTTTTACAATGCCACCCTATGGGCCGTTTTTCGACGCTGGAATGCGTTATCCAACGCTCACCGCCACTGATTAACATGGGACTCACTTTACATCGGTTTCACTATCCAACGCTACTTCCAGAACGGATTCCAGTGGATAACCGAGGACTGCCTGTACGCCATTTATTTCAGGAGACAATCTTGTTTCTACCCATGTGTATTGGGATAATATTAATATATTAATCAAAGTGTAAAACTCTGCATTATGTTATGCTTTTTTGTACAGGTTACAGATGAGTATTAAAGCAGCAAAACATGAAATGTTTTTTTAATCAGTTAGGTAGTACTTACTACTAATCTTATTAAACTCGTAATGCCATTTTAAATGAGTTTTAACACATCTTTTGAGTTCTAAAGTAGGTTTTACACCACCTCTCAAGCAGTGCAAGATCTTTGCAACACTTTCCTGTTTGTAATAATTGGTTGCCAATATTTCCAGCTGTTTGAGCTGTAAACTGAAAGGCTGAGTCCCCGCTAGCGCTGAGCGGGCGGCGCTTGCCGCGGTTACTTACATACATATATCTATATAAGTCCCCGCTCATGCGGTGCGCGCACGCTCGTGCGCAGGCTCACCCGCACTCGGCGCCTATGTAAACAAAAAAATCTGACTTCCTAACGCGCTCATTTACACCCAACGCGCTCAGCGCCAGCGGGACTCAGCCTTACAATAGATAATGTTACCATTGTAATATAAGGATACATTGTAGCTGCTGAGTTACACTGACTGAAGCAGCCATTATGTTAGTAACACCATATGTATTTTTACAGATTTATAACAGAAGCACCAAACGATTGCCAGCTTAGTTAAGATTGTAGAATTACATATTGTCACACGCTTTACACATAGAAATAAGAAGAAGAAAAAAGAGGGAATATAGTATTGCTGCTTTAAAAGCTAATCAGTGCCCAGAATCCACTTATGAAAATAATGAATAATGTAATTACTTGCATTCAAATCTTTCTAAAGTCCTTGTTCCTCAAAGTCCAATTTTTTTTTTAATAAGATGTGGATAGTGAGCTCTGCTCAGTTCTTCTTCATTGGTACTTTTGAATTTCAGGAGCCCCCTTCGGAGGTGTTTTTATTATTTATTTCTAAAAATGTGTTACCAGGAAGTAATACATAGAGTTACCTCTCATTTGCAAGTATGTGCTGGGCACAGAGTTATAACAATACATGGTTACATTAAAAGCACAGAGATTATACAGTCAATTCACAGACATTTCATGGACGGATAGAGTTGGAAAATTCGGTGCGGCGACACAGATGTAAACCTGAAGGGGTTCAGATTGAATGCAGCTGTGGATTCAAAGTCCTCTGTCCTCTATGCTCATTATCATTCCAGTGGGTGGGGTTGACATTCCACATAGTACAGCAAATGTTAACCCTTAGCACGCTGCTCCTGTGCAGAGGGAAGCAGATCTTGGGGAACCCCATCAAGCGTCCACCTTTGGGGCGACGCAGAGGTACACGGAAGGGGTTCAGACTGAATGCAGCTGTGAATTCAAAGTCTTTTAGCACCATTGTGCAAAGTGTGGTTGTAGTATTGAACAGATGACTATTAAGGTCCAGTTTTAATTTACGTGGGGTTGGAAAATATAACAGTATCTCACAGTCTTTAAAATTCTACATGTGAATTATATTCAGATAGTCTTGCCTGGTTTACTATCCTGTACAGTCTTGGTTTGGAGTGGAAAGGGAGCGATCCAATCAGGGACACATCATGTGAATAAAAAACATAAAAAACAATAATTGTGCAGTATGTTAATTTAATGTTGATAGGATGCAGTTCTTGGCTCTTGGGGCAATTCTACTTACAGCAATAATAGATATTTAAAGCCTTTATCTGACTCAGTCAGACGATGTGTAGATTGTTAGTATTGAGGTTTCAGTTATTCCCCAGACATTTCTCCCGCAGTTTGGGCAGTTCCAGGGATGAAGACACTCAAAACCCCATGTGGCAGTATGAAAATGAAAAGACAAAAAAAGCCCAATAGTGCAGGTTGCAGAAACAATGTCTTTTATGTAAGTAAGGGATAAGAGATGTACTCACACTTTGTACATACAATTAGTACATATAAAGGTATCTTTTGTAGTAAGATGCTGGTGTTCGTAGCAGTGTTTTCTCCCGATCCTCCTGTATATCCAGCCGCGCCTGCGGCGGTGGCGTCTGACGTCACTTCCCTCTCGCGGTCAACCGCATCTGTGGGAAATGGATTGTGACGTGCTGGAGGGAGGTCTGCAAGGGAGTTCCAGCGTCCGGCGTCTTCTCATGAAGGCAGCTGCAGCAAGATGAATTAGCTCTACGCGTTTCGCTGTTACTCACAGCTTCGTCAGGAGCTAATTCATCTTGCTGCAGCTGCCTTCATGAGAAGACGCCGGACGCTGGAACTCCCTTGCAGACCTCCCTCCAGCACGTCACAATCCATTTCCCACAGATGCGGTTGACCGCGAGAGGGAAGTGACGTCAGACGCCACCGCCGCAGGCGCGGCTGGATATACAGGAGGATCGGGAGAAAACACTGCTACGAACACCAGCATCTTACTACAAAAGATACCTTTATATGTACTAATTGTATGTACAAAGTGTGAGTACATCTCTTATCCCTTACTTACATAAAAGACATTGTTTCTGCAACCTGCACTATTGGGCTTTTTTTGTCTTTTCATTTTCATACTGCCACATGGGGTTTTGAGTGTCTTCATCTCTGGAACTGCCCAAACTGCGGGAGAAATGTCTGGGGAATAACTGAAACCTCAATACTAACAATCTACACATCGTCTGACTGAGTCAGATAAAGGCTTTAAATATCTATTATTGCTGTAAGTAGAATTGCCCCAAGAGCCAATAACTGCATCCTATCAACATTAAATTAACATACTGCACAATTATTGTTTTTTATGTTTTTTATTCACATGATGTGTCCCTGATTGGATCGCTCCCTTTCCACTCCAAACCAAGACTGCATTCGTGGGAAATCTTAGTACATTTCCAGGAGAGGTTGAGAAGTATTCGGTTGGGTAACATTTTATGGTTATTTATATTGTATTGATTTATCACTGTGAATACTAAAGGAAAAGGTGGCGCCCGCACAAATCATTTAAATATATTGTTACTATCCTGTACACACATTTGTTTTTGCAACCTTTTTGTTTTTTGGTAAATAAAATACAAATTATGCACAACATTTTTTAAATGTGATTTTCTTGCAAAATAGAAATATATCAATTGTGAAATGATTTGGTCGGGGGTCTGTCTTCCAGATTGACAACTACTGTATAATTTCAATATTCATTCAGATTAATGAGAATAAATATAGAATTTTACTTTGCACTTGTTCCAGTATTTAACAGTGCGCCTAAACTTTATATGCTCTGTTCTGCTTTATATGCTCTATCAGGGGTGCGCAAACTTTTCTGTTTGCAACCCCCCCTGTCAGCTCTCCCCCCTGCTTGTGGCCCCCTTCCCTTACCAGCTCGGAGCTTTGCGGCGTCATATGACGTCATGATGTCACGTGATGCCACGTTGGCATGGCAACGCGTTGCCATTTGACCCCGCAGCAAGCGAAAGAGGCAGCTCAGACCAGGTAAAGGAGATTTACAGAGGGCTTGCGCCTCCCCGGCATTTAATTTAAATGCCTTGGGCAAGAGCGTGGGGCCCCTGTAACCACCCCCACCCCCCCCCCCAGAAAATGTTGCAGCGCCCCCTGCACCCCTGCTCTATATGTATGTATGTATGTCTTTATTTATACTGCGCCATTAATATACATAGCACTTCACAGCAGTAATACACATGATAATCATATAAATAACAAATAATACAAAAAAGACATAATGGAAAGAAGTGCTTCAGACATAAAAGGATACAAGCAGGTGAGGCGGTGCAACTGCCTTGTGGTAAAGATTGCAGACCGGGACTACTCAGATAAATACAACTGCTTTAATGGCACATCTAGCAAAGAGACTCACTCTTACGCGTCTCGCACGAGTGTCCGCGCTTTATCAAAAATAGCGTTCTGCTCAAGGATTTCTTCTCTCTACCCCCTTTGTATCTAAAGCCCTCTCCCGCCTTAAACCTTTCTCACCGACACCCACCTCTGGAATGCCCTTCCCCTCAATATCCGACTTGCACCCTCTCTATCCACCTTTAAGACACATCTTAAAACCCACCTCCTTATCGAAGCATAATGAGTAGCCCCGTGGCTGATACTTTTCACTTCATACATCGACCGAGACCCCTTGCAGATGCACTTACCAGAACACCTTCCTACGGTCTCTGTATGTTGTTCCTACTTACCAATTAGATTGTGAGCTCTTTGGGACAGGCTCCTTTTCCTATGTGTCACTTTTATGTCTGAAGCACTTCTTCTCATTATGTGTTATTTGTATTATTTGTTATTTATATGATTGTCGCGTGTATTACTGCTGTGAAGCGCTATGTACATTAATGGCACTATATAAATAAAGACATACACAATTCCACGACAATATCTATATAATTCTCATGTGAATCCCTATTACTGATGATTTTAATCACTCCATCTTAAAGTACATGTATATATAATAAATACATTAAAATGTAAAATAAAGTATATGCTATGAAGTTTGCATGTTTTAGAAAACAGGAGGTGGTATTGGAGCTGTTATTGGCCTTGCTTTTTTCATAACTTTGTACAGGCAGTCCTCGGTTATCCAACGGAATCCGTTCTAGAAGTAGCGTTGGATAGTGAAACCGATGTAAAGTGAGTCCCATGTTAATCAGTGGCGGTGAGCGTTGGATAACGCATTCCGGCGCGGGAAAACGGCCCCTAAAGTTGCATTGTAAAGCGTTGGATATGCCATTCGCTGTAAAGTGAAACGTTGGATAGCGAGGACTACCTGTAATCGTACCTTCTGTTCCACACCTCCAGTTTACTATAGAGCATTCTGACCACACTAATTGGGAAAATGCTTTTCCAAAAGAGAACGCATTAAAAGGCTTTAAGACTAAGAAAATCAATGTTAACTTAAAGTGTTAGAGAAGATGGTTTATTGATTCACAATGAATTAGGTTATCATACAAATACGCTTCTCAGGAGGTAACATCGTGGAAAATCCATCTTTGCATCTGCTGTAAAATGCATAAGAGCCTTCATTCAAGCTACTGATTAACTAAAAAATGCATTATGAAAGCTAAAAATGAGATGAATGTTATATCAAATGGTTTCCTTCTGTGCGGAGAATAGAGAAACATCAATCAAAGTTACTGAGACTTTTTTTTTAAAGAAATTTCAATGTAGTTAGGCCACAGAAATTCTCATGATGTCTGGTATAGGGTTACAGACGAACTAATATCGCTTTATGTCCTAACAGCAGGAATTGAAAAGGCAGAATGCCACCAACTGACAGTGACAACAGTCTTGCTATTCCATGCAGAAAAAATTATGCCCAAAGCGAAAAAATATGACCCCAACTTTTAGTATATTTATGCCCTATTGAATTTAAATTAAATGTGACAGAGATAAAATGATATGTATAAAAGGTAATGTAATGCCTATGCTTTCTCATACCTACAAGGCTGTGGGGGCTGTTTCATAACCCAAGGACAGACAAGCTATTAACTTTCATTTTTCGGATCATCCTTGTTGTCATGGACCTATGGGTAGCCTAACATTTCAAATGAGTACAGTGCCTATGTGGCAGCATTGCAAGACCCCTCTCATAGATGCTAGCTTTTGGGGCGATGGGCCTTATGCAAGAATATTTCAATAGCCCAAAGTGACATTAATAATGACACATTTGGTGTATACAGTACTTGTAGCATAGGTGAAAAGGTTAGATTATTGTAACTCAAGCAGATTTACAGTGACAGCTTTTTTTAACACGGGATTATAGCAGAGCTGTTTCCATTGAATGTAGTGTATTCTAAAGCAGTTGGAATATTCTATTTATCATGCTAATATAGGAGAAGGAACAATACATAATT
Organism: Ascaphus truei; assembly: GCF_040206685.1. NCBI lineage: Eukaryota > Metazoa > Chordata > Amphibia > Anura > Ascaphidae > Ascaphus > Ascaphus truei. The sequence goes on from NC_134498.1 coordinate 30,596,273, forward strand.
CCAATATTCACTCAAATTTACCATACATGAATGTTCAACAATACGTGTATCTAAACAATACGTTGATGCTGTTTTCTTTGAATAGAACCTTGATATGATTTGTATTACAAAACTCTACTGGTCCAACTCTTCTGTTTGAGGGATATGGTGTTGTGCATGTTCTATATGATGTGACATAATCATCGTCTTGAATAATGCATGGCAGGTTTGTAGCAGTTATTCACAAAATAATTTCAACTGGCACTAACACATTGTATCTCTTGAAAATGCTCAGAATGTATTGATTGGAGAAAAGGCATTTAAAGTAGGGATGATATATATATATATATATATATATATATATATATATATATATATATAAATATATATATATATCAGCTACTCTGGTTGAGTCATTTTGGTGGGGATATGGGGGTATTTAAGGGATCCACTGGCCATTAGTCTCAAGCACCACCCTGAGGAAGGTCCCACAAGAACCGAAACGTTGGTCATGTTTGTGCTATGTTTATTTTTGAATACAAGTTTTCTTACTTACCTTTGAGTGCTATCTTGTGTCTGCTCCTGCTGGAGTGGATTATTTTTCTTTTACTATTGGTATAGGACATGCACCGCAAACTGTTTATGGTATTGGGAGTGCCGGCTGCCCCATTTGTTTTGTATCTATCTATCTATCTATCTATCTATCTATCTATCTATCTATCTATCTATCTATCTATCTATCTATCTATCTATCCCAGTATCTAATAAGAACAAAAGAGAATAAAGCTAAAATGAGCGCCTTTAACACTTGTAAATTGCATTAGAATATACTGTATTCCAGTAATTAAAAGATGAAAATAATAAAAAAAAAACATATTAAAGCACACTGATTGTTGAAAGTTGTTTTTATATTCGTTACCAGCACTGCATCTATATTCAATTTGGCAAGGAATATTTAAAAGGCAAAGGGTAAATTCTATATACAGTAGCACGTAGAGGTCACTCAATCCAATGGGGAATTTTGGTCGAAACTAGCGTGAACAACCTCTTTGGATAGTACAGATTAAGACCCTTTCTGTGTAAACTGCAATGTTTGTTTCACCATTTAAGTTATTGTATGTGTAATATATTTGCAAATAGGTTCAAAATTTCTACTGCAAGAACCCCCGTATAATCCCATGAAATACAATATAAAATATATTCAGTAAAGCTTCTGTAACGCCTGTATGCCCACAGACCTGGCCAGTCCCCAGTACTGAGGTGGGTAATGGTATAACACGCGCCCACGGCAGTGTGGGCGTGCCCCTGAGTGTGGTAAGTTGCGTTGCCGGGCCTGGAGAGAGAAGGGTTAACCTTATACTTGCTGAGTCCGGGGTGCCAGAAGTCGGAGAGTAAATGTCCAAGAGCCAAGGGTCAGGGGCAGGAGAGAGCAGCATAGTGAGGTCCAAAGCAGAGTCCAGGAGTAGAGAGGTACACGTAGTAAAGCTGAGCCAAGATCAAACCAGGGAAATCCAAACAGAGGCAGGGACAGGGAGCTGGAAGAAAGAGCTTGGCAAAGTCACTGCACACAGGAGCCACAGAGACGCTATGTTGAGCGACGACGGAGAGGGCAGACTGGGGTTATAAAGGAGTAGGAGCCAATGGTAGCAAGGGGTGGAGCGGAGGCTTGGCTGAGTGGTTGCAATGATAGGTTCAGGTAAGCAGGAAGAGAGACAGGGGAGTGATACCTGGTAATAGCCTGCAGCCGATGAGGGGCTGCGCCAGCAGCACGGGAGGGCAGGTAAGAGAATCAGGTGTGCGCGCCTTCTGTAAGGCTGCCGTGCGCGCTCCCCGATCGCGTGCATGCAGATGCGGCGTGCGCCGCGGAGGAACGGCTCACCGGGGAGGAAGTAAGCTGCTGAGAGAGCGGAGACACAGGGCAGGAGGCTACCGTGTGGCTAGAGGTGACGAGGACCCGCTGAGAGGCGCGTGTCCTCCGATCCGTTACAGCTTCTTTCTGTTTGGAAGAAACCGCTACATTTGCCGTCAAACTGTCAATATAATTCCAAACCAAACGATATCAATATATGTACAGGCAGTCCTCGGTTATCCAACGGAATCCGTTCTGGAAGTAGCGCTGGATAGTGAAACCGTTGTAAAGTGAGTCCCATGTTCATCAGTGGCGGTGAGCGATGGATAACACATTCAGGCGTCGCAAAAAGTCTCATAGGGTTGCATTTTAAAGCGTTGGATATGCCATTCGTTGTAAAGTGAAACGTTGGATAACGAGGATTACCTGTACAAACCGTTTGATATGTCAGTTTACTTTGTTACTTATGCTATGGTTTGCACTTTCTGCTGTTTACTAACGTTTCCTGTAAATGAGCATCCTAAATGTATCAATAAAAGGGGTTTCCCTGCTAATATTCTGTACTTGTTTTTCAACCGAGATATAATCCTGTTAAATTACGTCCCAAACTCCATCACTTTAAATTGCTTCTATGCACAATTAAGTGGCCCCAGCCTGAGAATGGTGCATATTTCAAATACGCAATCTATTTCAGATTGAACTTTAATCAAATGTAATATTCACTCCGTCTGAGTAAAACTGCAATGCAGCTTTAAGTTTAGACAAACAGAATGTCAAATATCTTCAGTGTGAAATTTAGCATTAAGGTGATAAAGTAAGAAGAGGAAAATGTGTCATTTGTTCACAATAGAAAAATGTAATCTAGTGATATTAGTGATCCCAATCTGGTCATGGGCCTCAATGCTACTTTCTTATGCACACACAGCTGTTACACAACACGATATGCCAGATTGCCCTTGAGAACAGAAGAATTTAACGACAAAATTAATCATCAAATAAACAAATGGGTGTGAATTACAGCAATCTAGTAGGACACAAAAGGAATATAAAGCAATTCTGGATGCCACTAGTTTGTGACTAGAATATGTACGAAGCACGATCAAATGTAACTGTTACAAAGGGGAGGTGAGGAGTGACTGAGGGTAGGAGGGGATGCGAGAAGTGGGAGGTGTGACTGGGGATGGAGAAGTGGGGGGAAGTGGAGGTGTGACTGAGGGGGGGAGGTAGGGGGGAGTGGAGATGTGTAATGCTGTGCTCACCACAAACAAGGCGGGACCCCGGTACTGAGATGGGAATGGGTATAAACGCCACCCACAGCCACGGGGGCACATCTGGAGTGAGGATGGTCAGGCAGCCGGGTCAGGATTGGAGAGAGTAAAATGGTCAGGTGCTTGCCGAGGTCTGAGGTAGGAGCCGGTAGAATGGTCAGTGTCTGTTTAGCCGTGGTCAAGGGCTGGAGCCAGTATGAGCGTAGAGGTCAGTAAGCTGTGGTCAGGATTGGAGGGATGCGGAAGGTAAGAGGTAAGCCAGGTCGGTAAGCCAGAAGTGCGGAGTCCAAAGTATTAGCTGGGTCGGTACACAGGAGGTCAATCTGAAACAAGGAGCCTGGAGGCAAGGCAAGGCAGGACAAGCAACCAGGAAGTGGGAGAACTGCACTAACTGGAACTATGCTCAGCCAAAGTGCAAGTGGCACAGCTGAGCATATGTAGGTGAGCATGACCAATGAGAGAGGGGGACGGAGTGGAGGCGCGGCCTAAGGGGAGGCAAGGATAGGAGGAGAGATGCAGGAGACAGGTGGGCATGATTGAGAAAATTGACACGCTGCTTGGGAGCGGTGCACACGCGTCACGTGTGTGCGACGCTGATGCGCCCCCCAAGCGAGGGGAGGAGCCAGACTCCACAACGTCCAGAAAGCTCCTGCGTGAGCGCGCGCTATAAGGACAGCAGAGTTGCGCAAGACGTCAGGTAAGGAGGAAGTGCGCCGTGGGGGACGCGCTCCCCGATTCCTTACAAGATGTGACTGAGAGGAGAGGTGAGGTGGAGGTGTTACTGAGGGTAGGAGAGAAGGTGGTGACGAGGCCTAGAGGGGCTGAGGTAGGAACAGGGGCAGATAGAGAGGTCTTGGAGGAGACAGCAGGGACAGTGACCATCAAAGTTCAGGTGGCCCTGAGCTCTAGTCTCCACCTGTGGCATCCTCTCCTGCATCACGGCACAGTGTGTCAGGGGTGCAAAACATCAGCTTCACCGAGGAGGAGAATGAGGTCCTTGTGGAGCAGGTCGTCCAACATTACTATACGCTATTTGGGCGGCTCTCAGGTAACACCCACAACACAAGTACACGGTTAAAATGATGCCTCACATTAGAAATTCAACATTTTTAAAATTTGCATCAATGAACACACTAGCATTTACTGTACCATTCAGATACATACATGCTGGAGCAACATATTGGTTTGTGAAGCTTCTGACTGTAGCAGTTCTGCTGACAAACCAGTACTAATATGATTAAGAAAGTGCATGAGTGCTTATTATAGTGTAATAGGTAGCATAACAGTTAATATATAATATAGCACCTATTGAATATGATAGTATAATAAATGTTATGAAGGACCAGTGACCTTAATAACCGTATTGTATTCTGCAACATCATCACCAAATAGCTGGGCTTATCATTGTATCATCTCTTGTCATTGCTAAAGATGTCACAAATATATGTATTGCAATATGTTTTGGATATTTCTTAGGCCCACATTTAGCAATGGAAACCTATAGTGACATAATATGACTAGTTGTGCTTCTCTCTGGCGCGAGGACAGAGAAAACACACATTTGTGATCACGTTTCTTGAAATGTTTCTCTGGCAGCAAAGGGAAAGTGAAGGAGAGGATAGGAGGCCTCATGCCATGCACGTGGCACAGGAGGAGGCCTCACGCCATGCACGTGGCACAGGTCTCACCGCCATGCACGTGGCACAGGAGGTGGCCTCACCGCCATGCACTTGGCACATGAGGAGGTTTCACTGCCATGCACGTGGCAAAGGAGGTCTCACCGCCATGCATGTGGCACAGGATGAGGTCTCACTGCCATGTATGTGGCACAGGTCTCACCGCCATGCACGTGGCACAGGAGAAGGCCTCACCGCCATGCACTTGGCACAGGAGGAGGTCTCACTGCCATGCACGTAGCACAGGTCTCACCGCTATGCACGTGGCACAGGAGGAGGCCTCACCGCCATGCACTTGGCACAGGAGCAGGCCTCACCGCCATGCACATAGTACAGGTCTCGCTGCTATGCACGTGGCACAGGAAGAGGTCTCACCGCCATGCACTTGGCACAGGAGGAGGTCTCACTGCCATGCACGTGGCACAGGAGGAGGTCTCATCGCCATGCATGTGGCAAAGGAGGAGGTCTCATCGCCATGCACTTGGCACAGGAGGAGGTCTCACTGCCATGCACGTGGCACAGGAGGAGGTCTCATCGCCATGCACCTGGCAAATGAGGAGGTCTCACCGCCATGCACGTGGCACAGGATGAGGTCTCCCCAGAGCCCTACAGATGAACCAAATGGAGGAGAGGCTTAGCACCATTCTCTTCCCTGTGGGGTTTTTTTGGCCTGCAGGAGGACCGGGACATTAGATCCCTTGAGTCCGAAACTGGAGGCAGGTGCAAGTGAGTAATATGACATGATTCAATGTCACAGTTTTTTTTATTTTACACGCAATACACTGAATCAGTCATATTTCCAATCTATGTTCATGAACGATACTTACAGCCCGTCCCCGCAATCTCACTATCAAATACAAACGTATGATGACACCATAACACTCTCAAAAGTTTGCCATTTTTTGACTTATGATATTCAGGTTAATTAGCACATGTTGGCCCTTCTGCATGTACATTTAGAGAGTCTTTAAAGGGTACTTGTACGCTGTGCAAATGACATGAATGACATTGCAGATGACACAATCCTAACATGTCATGTAGTCAGATGCAATACCACGATGTTAGTGTTAGACTGTCTTGTGTACTGATGAGCTAAGGTTTGGGGACAGTCGTGCGTAATGACCAACACACCAGATTATGTACAATTAGGCCTTACAGTCATGACATTGCTTCATGCTCTGGGTATTGGTCACGGAAATACCAGTTGTTTTTAATGACAATTTCTACAAACACAACTCTGGCCCATATTTACTAAAGGGTAAGCTATGGGTGGCAAGTGTCACACACATGTAAAAGCTTGGGAGTTTTTATTAGCTAAAGCTTAGCACACAGCTAACTAAAATAGGCCACAGATTGTAGAACAATAGATGGTTACACCATGCCATGGAGAGTAAAGTGTAGTTTTGGTAGCTTACTGTTAATTGTATGTTCACATAGTCACATAGATTAAAAAAATTTCCTGTACCTGGGGCTATCTCACAGAGAACCATCAGATGATCAGCCACGGCTATCTTGCCTACAGAGAAGGTGTTTGTGTTAGAACCTGCAGAATCTGACCATTACACCACACCAGCAGCGGAGACACTGTTTACGGTAAAATAGGCTGCAGTCTCTGAAACCTCAGCAGACTCACCCTATGCTGCCTCCCATCCCTCCCCAAAGACGTACACACAAGCAGTCACAGCATTACCGGCATCACTCTGAGTGATGTCATACGTCAGACAATGGCTTTGGGCAGGCACATTATTAATGAGATAAGTAGCCACGCCAACCAGCTGGTCTGCATCATGCAGCAGCCAATAGATGAGCTGTACCCAGCGTTATGACTAAAAACACCTTCAGTTTCTGTGGCCAGGTCATGACACACTGTGATGTTCTCTTTGCCCTTATCCATCGCCATCACCATGGACTCTGTAGGCAGCAAGGAGGGTGAAGTTGCCACTCCATTGGCACCCCTTCCATGTTACTCATGTTAAGAGTTGTATAAAAACTTTTCTTTTTTTAAAGTTCAGAGCAGTTCGATTTTATTTTTAGAACAAATTAGATTCCATGTTTACCAATATTAGAACCTTTCAAAGAAGAATACATAAATTACATTAGGATTACACTGTAGTCATTCACCCAAATCATGAAGAACCTTTGCCTGTGGTCTAAGATAGGATACGTTATACCTCCGTTCTCGATGACCCCTATTTGTTCCACATATTTATTTAGTGTATTCAACTGACCATTACATATAACATCGACTTACAGGAAGGCCGCTTGTTTTCTATTCTGTCCACTAAGCCTCATAATGTTGATAAAGGACTATTGTACAATGTACTTATTTCTTCAAGCATGAACTCTTACTACACAAGTAAATGTTTTTTTATCATCTTAACATAAGTACCAATAAAGATGTGCATTGGAAAAATGACAACACAATTGACCTAACGAGTCTGGCTAATTAGTCGTGTCTTATACTAAAACTGGCACGAATGGATTGTTACGGTTCAAGATTTCACACTTTACATACCATTACTGGCCTCCGTTTTTTTTCTTAGGGTAGTGTAAACACATCCTTGGTATTTTGATACATGTGCAACATTCCTTGGAGAAGAATCTGGAGTCTGAACGAGGTACAGAAGGCAACTACGAAATCTCAATCCTGCACCCATAAACATCTTATCATTGCTAATTTTCTCTCCCATCTCTCTCCCTCTCGTCTCTTCCACGCCAAAGGCCGTGATTATACCAAAAAACACACGCGGCGTCACCCGGAGCGACGCAGCTCAAAAACAAATAGTATGCATCCCCGCAAAGGGCTTATACCTACCGCGACTGCCATGCCGCTTGCTACTGCAATGCGGGGCAACAGTTGAAGCGTTTTCACGGATGAATGAAATGCTCCTCACTTTAATAAGTCCCTTTATTTCATTTTATTCATTGTTTTTCTGTTCAAAACAGTTTGTTATTTCTACCCTTGAGCAAAAAAATGCAAAATAAATCAAAATATGCTTGATCCTGTGTATTTATTTACTCCCCCCTCCCCTCTCACTCCCCTCTCACTCAATCCCACAGCACACTCAATTCAACCCCTGCCCCAGACCCACCAGATTAACAGACACACATAATACATATATCTTGCCTTGGCCAGGGATCAGAGTAGCAGGGTGTCATGATTTCCTCTCGCAGTACTCCTCGCTGACCTGTAGGGGCAGACAGAGGAATTAGGTTCTGACTCCAGACGGTTAGAACTGGAATAGTTAATGAGGCCAGCTGCTATCCTGGGTAGGCTATAAAACCACACCCATCCTGTTTGGTCTTTGCTTGTCAAAGTTTCTGTTTTAAAGGTCAGGAGGCGGGTTGTTCTTGGTTGCCTTACGCTGCAACTTTCCCTGTTCCTTTGTATTTAGGCTTCCAGTTCCACTGATTATCAGGTACTTTCTTATTTGTTATCTTGTATTCCCTTTGCACTAATTTTGTCCCCTGTTTATTATTTCGTCTCTCGCTACCATTGCTGTTGCATGCAGCATTGCAGCTTCTTGCAGTTTACTTTAGTTTATCTAGTTGTTCCCTTTGCACTTTGTGCCCCTCCCTCTTGCTTTTTGTCTGTCCCCTAGAAACCATAGCTTTTTATTTTGCAGACTCCATTTTGTTTTCCCAGTCTTATTATTTTTGTTGCATTAAATTCTATCACTTTTTTTTTTTAATTTATATTTTAATAAGATTTTTTTTGTGGAGGGGATAAAAAAACAAGACTGGGGAGGGGGAGGGGGTGGGGAAATTTAAAGACAATAATGCATATCATAATGAAGATACAGAAAGACAAAAAAATCAAAACCATGGGGGTTGGGTACATTTCAGGTGCAATTTCATGTAAACATACTTAATTGGAAGGTTGGTGCTTTGGTTTGTCGCAGTCACACTCGTCTTGCACACAAGTCAGTGACAGTTTGATATGTTTTTCTTGGGCATATGGTTTGGTGAAATGTTTTTATTTAAGCTGTGTCTCCAGTGAGGGCTTTTCAGTTAATTATAGCGTAATTAATTGTATATTAGAACCTAGGGGATTGTTTCTCACCATCCAAGGTCCCCACACTGCCTCAAACATAGCCACTTTATCGTTAAGAATGGCTTTCAGTTTCTCCATCAGGAGGATACGCCATAGTCTTTTTTTCTTTTTTTTTTCTACCTCAAGTATAGTTGGGCATTTTAGTCACCAAGAGGCCACAATACGACATCTAGTTGCTGTTGGGATGTGTTTAATTCGTTTAAGGGCTTTTTTTGGGATATTTACTTGGGGTTTATTAAGGAGGGCCTGCCAATTGTTGGGAGCGATTCTGAGGCCTAACAAGTCATGTATGAGGTCATAAGCCTTTTTGCAGAGAAACTCCACCTAAGGGCACTTCAACCATATGAGGTACATTGTACCCTCACCCCAACAGTCTCTAAAACAGTGTTTCCCATCTCCAATCCTCAGGGAACCCCAACAGCTCAGGACTTAAGGATATCCCTGCTCCAGCACAGGTGGGTCAATCAGCGGCTCAGTCATTTTGACTGAGCCACCTGTGCTGGAGCAGGGATATCCTTAAGACCTGACTTGTTGGAGTTCCCTGAGGACTGGAGTTGGGAAACACTGCTATAAAGCATAGTGGGGATAGTGTTTTATATATTTTGTGTAACCGTGAGGGGCAAAGTTACCACCTGTACATAACTTTGGAACCATTTTATGTGTTAATAGTGTTAATCGAGGTAGCCGACAGCTCATCCCAAATCTTTTCCCATTCCTCCATTTCCAGGACCTCGCCTATGTCTGACTCCCATTGTCTCATCAAATAGGTTTTTGAGTCTGCGCTACTTTAATTATGTGTTGATACAGTAGGGATATCAAGCCCGTGTTCAATAGATTGGCCCTACAAATAGACTCAAAGGGTACCATTGAACGAAGATACAGTACTCCTGGACTTTGTGAGCCAACAAAGTGTCTCAACTGATGGTATCTAAATAGTTCTCCTTCAGGTGCTATATAACTCTCCCTAAATGAGTGACAGATCAACGGGTTCAATGCCAAAGCACTAGAGTGGCCTGGAAAGCATAATAGAGACACTAGTGATAGGGTGCTAGTATCCGCTGTGTCAATGTCCACTCAAAACCCTTCCCCACTGTCCAGATGCCACAGTGTGTGTTGACTCACTTGTGCTGCCTTATAATGTGAGTAAAGTCACGGTACCGTTAGGCCTCCAGAACCGGTTGAGCATATCCTAATCTTATATCAAACCCTCAGTTTTTTACCGTTCCAAATACATTTTGTCATGGAGGTTTGTGATACTGTATATTATATATATACTAGCTTTTGTGCCCGGCTTCGCCCGGAAAATATAATATTAAATACATGGTCCCCACCCCCCCTGCTGCCGGCACATCTCCCTGGCCACCCCTCCCCCTTTGCTGCTGGATGTAGTGTAGGGTGTGATATGTCTGTGTGTGTGTATGTGTGTCTCCCCCCGCTGCCAGAACATGTCCCCGGCCCCCACTCCCGCTGGCAGCACATTTCCCTGCGCTGCTGTGGCATGTCCCCTCACTGTCGGCATATCTCCCCGCGCCCCTCCCCCCTGTTGGTACATCTCCCCTTGCTGGCGGCACATCTCTCCTCACTGGCGGCACGTCTCCCCTCGCTGGTGGCACGTCTCCCCTCGCTGGTGGCACGTCTCCCCTCGCTGGCGGCACGTCTCCCCTCGCTGGCGGCACGTCTCCCCTCGCTGGCGGCACGTCTCCCCTCGCTGGCGGCACGTCTCCCCTCGCTGGCGGCACGTCTCCCCTCGCTGGCGGCACGTCTCCCCTCGCTGGCGGCACGTCTCCCCTCGCTGGCGGCACGTCTCCCCTCGCTGGCGGCACGTCTCCCCCACACAGCCCCAATCCAGGCAAGGACACATTCCCTCCCTTAGTAGCCACGCCCCCCGCCCTTAGTAGCCACGCCCCCTCCCCCCCCGTCCCCTGCTCCTGCTCTAACAGATTTGCTGGACAGCTGAGGGAAACTTAGAATGCTTGGAAGAAATTGGAAGCTCAAAATAGTTGTGATGACCTACAAATCCGCAACAGAATGTACAGTGAAACTTTTGTTGTGCTACGTGGTGCCGTTTCTGAGATTTCGATGCTTTGGACATACAAACAAACAGACGGAATCCAACTTAGAATTATAGTATAAATATCTCAAAAGAAGACAGCACGGCTCCCATAGCGTAATATGTAAAGGTAATTTAATAACAATACCGGATAACACGTAGATTACGGCCACTCACAAAATTCAAGATAAAAATAAGCATGAAGGATATGGTAACCGCTCGCAATATATCACTGTAGCTCCATCGGAAACAAATGCCACAGCAGCATGGAGAGGTGCAGGTCTGCATGTGATGATAGACCTGCGTCTAGAGTGCGCGTCCACACTGAATTCTCTCATCAGGGACGGCTCTCGCGATACCGCTAGTGATACCAATAAAAGTCCTGCTGCTCTAAGCATTCCGGCATGTGGTGAAATAATAAGATAAAGATAGTGCCAAATGGGTAATACCAAAATCCTTGAGTGCTAAAGCTTAACCCTTCGCGTTTCATCGCTATATAAATGCGACTTCGTCGGGGGATGTACAAGGGTGAATCATACGTCCTTAAATAGCTGCCAACCTAATAGATTGATTGGACAGAGATTAACCCATACCAAGAAAAAACTGAATTTCTACTGTACATACCACACACTGTTTTTGAAGGTTTGTTCTACTTTTTAGCTCACAAAGAAATACATAATTACCTAAATACTTATTGTTGCTGGCTTAAATTTTTAGTCAATTCAGATAGTCATAGTTGCCTGTATTATTATTATTATAATAAAATACTGTATGTAAGTGCAACAAAGGATACAATTAGAGCTTTATATTTCTTCTTTTTGTTACTTAACTGTGACACTTTTTTTTTAACGTGATAGTTTAATTAAAAATTAATGTCACTAACTAGATGTTAATTATCCTTAGTTTAAATATTTACATAATTTGATTGGACTTGTTTAATATAGTAGCCTTTAACAAGTAAGATATTATCATTTAGATAATAGTTATGCTGCTCTGTTTAATTAAAATGAACATCAGGAATTAGTTAAAATGTTGTTGATCTGATGACTGCTATAAAGGTTGCTTGTAGTTCTTAGAGTCTCAAATCTGTCCCATTTTAACATGAACAAAAATAAACATACACTACAACAGTAACACTTGCAGTAGTGAATGTGAAAACACACTATCACACATTTCACTGTTAGGGCACAATAAGTGACAAAGGTTACAGAATGTATCCAATAACACAGTTCTCATATGGTTATCATACTGTATGCAACAGTGTGAGGACAGTGATGTGAGCGAGTCATATATTGTATATGGCACCTACAGTGACAAATAAGTTCAGTTAAAGATAAGGCCCTATGGTTCTACTTGTACAGAATCCAATCAGTTGTAAAACTTGACAATTAATAAATCCCTAGTAGATGTAATTAGTGTAGTAATCCCCCCTCCCCCCCCCTGGATTTTGATCCGCCTGGGATTTTCCAGTTCCTTTGGTCCGCGGATCCGTCTCAAAATGGCAAATCCGCAGTTTCGGATTATTTATTTAATTTTAGCGAGCAGGCCGAAAACCGTGGCTGGATTGTTTAAAAATCCGGACATGGATTAATCCACGGATGGCTGGGACCTCTCTCCTTTCTCCTTCTTAAAAATCCCTCTGGATTTATCTACACTGATATATATATATTTTTTTTTTAGTGCCCATTCCGCAGATGAATTTTGGAGGGGGGACAGATTTGGTCTAAGACACCCGGGTAACAGATTTGGATAGGTACACCCATCTCTAGATGTAATGCTGAAAACATTGTGGTATTATTTCTTCCCTAATACGAATTCCTGGAACATTTACAGATAAAATATTTATTTTATGGGATACAGTGTCTGGTTTTGATAAAATATATGAAAAAGGGTCGGACCCTAAAATTATGCTTCTGACCTCTCCTCTCTGAGTGTCTGCAAAATCTTAAAGCATTGTCAAACTGCACACTTGGCAGAAATGTATGATTTTGCTAACAATTTGCAAAGTTTTCAGCAATGCCGAATTCCATGACTTTTGTGAAATATACGTTTGAAAAATACATGAACATATAATTGCGAACCACTATTAGATTCACACAGCTCCAGTGCTTCCACAACAGGCAAAATTAAGTGAAAAACTGAGTGTATAATTATGTAGGCTATATTCAAAAAAATCCTTTTTAATTTTCCCTAAGTCTAGGTTTGTAAAAATCCATTGACGCATCAGCCTTTATTTTTATTTGATTTTAATTTTTTCTAAAATCTTGTTTGCAAACTGAACCCCCTCGGCATTGCACATAGTCACCATTTTTAGTCTACAGAAGGAGATAGGAGATAGGAGTGGGGAGGGCACTTCAGTTGCAGTGTGTGGGACAGACAGTATCACACTGTATCACACTGAAAATGTGTCTCTAGAGGTGTAATATCAGTCAGCCAGTTGAATTTCTTTGGACTCAGAATGACTAAATCCAAGACAAGTCTGTGGCACTAATATCGGCAGCGTTTTACATAGATTCCCCATCTCCATTTAAAAGCATGGCAGGTGGGGTACTGACCAATCAGAGCGCAGAAGCTATACGCCGGTCAATCACAGAGTGAAGGCTCGCCGTGGGCATTGACAGTGCTTCTAGGACAGCCCACAGGGGTGGGCTTAAGGGGAGTGGGAGATTCAAACCGACCAATGAGAATCATGCCAACGGGGCTAAGACCCAGCAATGGTTCCCAGTGCCTGCCCAATACCGCCTGCAGATTGACGCCTCAAAGTCTGGGATGAGCAAAGGCTCCACTTTTTGACCCACCGTTTCACAGACCTGAGTTAACGCCCCTATCCACTCCTACAGTGTCCCAAGCACTTCACTCGCCCACATTTAGGTAGCAGGCCCAGATTCCTTTGTATGCTGGCTAGCTAAGGGAATTGCCACCCCAGCACACACAGGAGGCATAGAATACATGTATCTACATTATACATGGTGGAGATTAAACATTACAGGGCACACAGTAATATACAAGTTAGCCCAAATAGCATGGTACAATATGCCAGAGACTTGGCATCCAACTGTAAGGACCCATGTACAGGGTTTGCTTAATTCCAGGCAGCTCCTTAGCAGTCAGCTGTGCTGACTGCAACACATGACCTCCCATGGCCTATAAGAAGGCACCTCCCTCTGGACTCCTTGCTTCACAGCAACTTTGCTACAGATGCAGCCACCAGTATCCGATCACTTGCCTGGGTAAAAACCTAAGGCATTTCACAGTAAATGCCTCAACATTTCTGTGAGATTACTAATGGCCTATCAGATTAACACCAGAAGGGGGTCCCTGCAGTCCCATTCAAACTGAATGGAACTGCAGGGATCCCCCGCTGTGTTAATTCGATGGGCCATTAGTCTGGCTGCAGAAATCTCACAGAAATGTTGCCGTTTATTAGGAGATTGCCCCAGATTTTCCAAGGCAAGTGATTGCATCTTGGTGGTTGCATCTGTAGCTTGAGAATGCGGTGGTATCACTCCCCTATTGCAGTACCTGCTGCTGACTGAACTCTACAAATCCTGGTTACTATTCCTGTCTGCCTTTCTACTACTCTGCCTGCTGTTGCCCTAACCCTTGTTCGTCCAACCATTCTCCAGCTTGCTGCCCACTCTGACCCCGGCTCACACGACTTCCCTTCCTCCCGGAACCTCTTCGCTTCACGTTGCACTGCAGATCCGGATTCCAGTACCCAGTTTTTCGTGACTACCCCAGGTGATTATTCACTATTGACTCTCCCCATGGAAACTGAACCTGATACCATTTTGACTTGTAGAGATAATGACTGGGCTTTACCTTTTTAATATGGTGATCGCATTGCCCCTACCATCACCGTGTGCTCTCTCTGAATGTTTTTACACGTTAGGCTTATTTTGTACCTTTCCTACTGTATGTAGAACAGCTTTATCCAGAGGCCACACAGCAATCAATCAATTAGTAACTTTTCCATTTTCTTCTCAGTTTATCTTTGGATGGTTGGATATAAAGAAGACAAAAAAAATGGACAGAAAAAATGATTTCCACTATTTAATTTTAATTTGTGCTTCACAATATAACTTAAATATGTTTTTCCATTATCTATATTTAAATGTAATTTGGGGATGTTCTTTTTACAGTTATTATTCTTACTGTGTCTCGTTACAGCCTTGAAGACATTTTTAGCAGCATGTGCATAATAGATTGGCAGCCTCAAGACTTTATCTTTACCTCCAGACTAGACCTGTTTCATCAAAGCTTATAAAACTTCCAAGTTGTCCTAAAGGTGTTGGCAATATCATATCCACCTGCCCTTGGCTTTTACGCTTCTACTGAAATTAAATGAACCTTGCAGGGCATATGTGACTTGAGTATATAATAACTTCTGTAATAGACATATGCCAGTTTAGCAAGTTTGCAAACCTCACACACTGTAAATTCATCAGAAATAAGAAATCATTCTCAACCTGTACAGTTTGTTGGCTTACTTTCAATACGAGGGCATGGGTGGAAGACCTGCTATGGTTACTGTGCATTAATGATGCTGACAAACACTAAAACATTAGAATAAAATGTTTGAGTAGTTAAGAATTGCAACTATTCCATCTCATAAATACAAAAAATAGTATGGTTTCCCATAAAAATGTATGTGCAGTTGACTTTGGTCTTGGTGTTTTGTTTTACACAACTTTTTAAAATATTTGACACATATTTGGAAATATTACTATTTTGTCACATTTTTAATTCAAATGAGAAAAATATGATGACTTTTTTCACTTTTAGTCAATTTTCAAATGAAAATAATGAAAGATTTGGCAAATACGTTTTTAGCCAAAAGTGTGTGTGTGTGTGTGTGTGTGTGTGTGTGTGTGTGTGTGTGTGTGTGTGTGTGTGTGTGTGTGTGTGTGTGTGTGTGTGTGTGTGTGTGTGTGTGTGTGTGTGTGTGTGTGTGTGTGTGTGTGTGTGTGTGTGTGTGTGTGTGTGTGTGTGTGTGTGTATTCTTCAGTATTAGGTGATACCTTTTTTATTGGACTAACAATTTATGTCATAGGACAAGCTTTCGAGAGTTATCCTCTCCTTCAGGTCAAGCAACTGGACTAACACGGCTATTTTCTGATATATATATATATATATTTGCGAACCAATACAAGATGGCCCATGTGGAAAGCTATGCCTGGATTTATTGTGTGGGAGTAGCACACAAAGTCCTGGCTTTGTCTCCCTCACAGAGCTATGCTTTTCAATATCAGACACTTCCCAGTTTCCATTGTAGTCAGCTCTGGAAACTTCCTGCCCACTCCATGGGCCTAGTTCTCTTGCTGCCTGCAGTCCTTCCCCAGGCTGCCAGGTGTTGGTTTGTGACCAATCCCTTACCTTCTCTCTCCAGGCACAAGGTCTCTTGTCATCCTCTCTAACCTGGCTCCGACACCATGCTTCCGGCTATCAGGGATGGGCTTGTCAAGGGGGGGCAGGAGTAGGGTTGCCAGGTGTCCAGTATATATGGAATTGTCCCCCTCTTTTTTTTTTCCAATCTTCTTTTTTTTTTATTGTATTTTTTGAGACATACACATCTTTACATTACAAGGGGAACATCACATTAAAGGTGGTACACAATATATCAAATATTTTCATACAGTATTAAGATCCATAGTTATGGATATGTATTTATGTTGTTCCCGTCGTTTCTTAACAGTGAGCTGCTGCTCCTTAGTCTCAGGTATGATAAGATAGAAAAAAGGTATAGTTGGAAGGAGGGGGGTGGGGAAGGGAAGGGAGAGGGTGGGGATGGAGGGGAACTTAATACAATGATTCGTATTGAACTTACTCTCCTGTTGCCTACTTATCTTTGGAGCCAAGGCTCCCATGTTCAGAAGAACTGATCCGTAGTTTGGTTTAGTTGGGCAGTTAGCTTCTCCATGTACATAACTTTGTGTATTCTTTTGTGCACCGTTTCTCTTGATGGGGTTTTAATCTTTTTCCAAGCCACAGCCAAGGAACATCTCGCCGCTGTTAGAATGAAAGTGATCAGTTTCTTCATGGGGGAAGGGATATTTTCCACTGGCTTGACCAGCACAAGGATCAGCGGGTCCAGAGGAATCCTCAGTTCCGTAATCTCTAGGACCATACTTTGGATCATCACCCAAAAGTTCTGCACCACTGGACATGTCCACCATATATGAGCAATATCTCCCCTGAGACCACGTCCTCTCCAACATAGATCGGGCATCCCAGGGAAGGTCTGTCTCAGCCTACTAGGAGTTAGGTACCACCGAAATAGAATCTTGTAAACGTTTTCCTTTGTAGTAGGGCAAATTGAAGTTTTGGCTGCCGATTCCCAGATATCCTCCCACTCGTCCTGCTCTATCTCTACATTTAGGTCTTCGGCCCATTTTAGCATGTAAGAATGGTTTGGTGTATTTACAGATGACACTCTCCCAACGTATATATCCGATATCAATCCTCTCTGGTAGGTACCTTTTTTTTTACAATACATTTCAAATTTTGATAAGTTAGTGGAAATTCAATTCTGTGAAATTCACAAGAGACAGTGCCTAATTTGGAGATATTTAAAGAGGTGAAAATCTTGTGTTTGGTATTTATTTTGGATATCCTGGAAGGACAAAATCCTCCCCTTTTCCACTAAGTCCGCTGCTATTTTAATATTTACATTTTGAAATTGGGTGAATTGTCCTTGAGAGCAGCCCGGAGGGAAGTCCGGGTTGTTGAAAATAGGAGTTAGCTGGGATGTGGAAGTCCTTAATGTATACTTTCCTTTATTTTTGAACCATTTTTTGAGCACCTTGTCCTGGAAACCATTGTTGGGATGCTGAAATGTCCCATATTTTTGGGAGGAGGCGAATGGCTGAAGCGGCAAGGAATGGCGGTTGTTGCTTTCAGCAGAGATCTCTGGAGGAGGACAATGGTGGCAGTTGCAGCAGCAGAAGAGGGCAGGGTCAGAGGCCGCCCCAGCCATCCGATCAGGAAGTCCATGAAAACTTCCGGTGTTTGCTGCCAGGACGGGCTCTGCTCCAAGTCCACAGGTAAGAGGACTTTTAGTGTGGGAGGAGGGTGGCTGAGAGATCGAGGTGGCTGAGACATACTGCAGATTGGGGGTGATGAGAGGTGGATGGAAGAGGGGCTGAGAGATGGAGGGAGCTGAAAGATTGAGGGGGGAAGAAATGGAGGGAATTATGGGGAGAGGAGGGAAGAAATTAATATGTGGAGGTGGGAGAGAAAGAGATGGGGGGGAAGGAGAAACGGTGTGTGTTTTTGACACTAAAACATATACAGTGGTGAGAGTTTGTGAACCCCAATGATAATCAGGTGTTAAAATAATTAGGTAGATCTTCAGGGGTGAGTTTTGGAGGCCCCACCCTATGTAAAGATCAGAAACTTTTGTGAGTTTAGTCTTCACCATACAGGTGTGTGGAAACATGTCATGGCACGATCAAAATAAATCTCTGAGGACCTCAGAAAAGCAGTTATTGGTGCTCATCAATCTAGAAAGGGTTACAAAACCATTTCTAAAGATTTGGGGTTCCACCAATCCCCTGTCCGACAAATGGACAACGTTCAAGACCACAGTCACTCTATGGCACCAATCAGGTCACACCATCAATTACGATTCTCTGCTGACGTCACAGAGCATTCAGTCAGCTAAGACCTGAAGTATAGCGTAAAAAATCACCATACAATTCTCAGGTGGGATACATACTTAATTGAGAAAATGACATTACAGGAACATGGAGAAGTTCAGGGAATCATTCAAACCCACTGGCATAGGTGAAACCAACTTTACAATTCACCTGCACTCTCTTTTGGAGGAGTGTTTTCTCCAAATCTCCCCTTCTAATTCCTGGTGAGAGACTATCTATTGCAAATGCAGTTTGTAAAGTAGCATCTGAACCATGATGTTGAAGGAAATGTTTCCCGACTGTAGTGATTATTTTGGAAGCATTCTGATACTGCCTGGCATTGTTTCTAGCACAGTATGCTCCAACACACGTAATCTCGGCTCGCTGGTTTTCATTCCTACATATATAACTTTGCAGGACAAATGGACCACTCCGTTCTATTTACAAAGAAAAAACGGCTTAATACTGTACAATATTGATTTGTGCCGGAGATATCATCAAAAATACTTGTTGTTTTCATATATCTGCAGGCTGAGCGGCCTCCACATTTGAAAAACCTTTTTCTGTCATTTTTCAAAAAGGTCTGGGGGTAGAGAAATTGGTTCACAGCAATTAATCTTTCAAATTGGGAGCACATATGCAGGTGAGACGTCTTCTATTCCCCATGCACCTTTCAGATCGGTGCCTGTTAATAAGACATGCCAATGTTTTTGGAATATGTTGCACAAATTTGACCATCATTATAGGTCCCCATAAACCCAATGACCTTACTCCCTGTTTGTGCTCTTTTTTTCCTGAGTGGTCCTGGGTATAAGCAAGGATTCAATTTAGAAAAAAGATCACCTGTGTGTGTTTAGGTGCGAGCTCCCGGCAAGTCTAGGTATAATTGACCCTATCAATTAGGGAAAGGATGGGAAATAAAATGGCACTATATACAATTAATATGCACAAATAAGCATGGGTCCTCTGTTTTGAAGTCTACTTCTATTAAGGCCTTGATTAATACATCTCTTGCTATAACCTCTAGGTCTCATGTATATTTTTATACAGATCATATTTTTGATGCGGTACACATTTAGCCTTTCAGGTTGCTCACATATGAGTCGCCTTGATGTTTAATGCTAGTCTATTGTGTTATTTAGTGTATGTTGGTTTTAATACAAGTGTTTTTTATTTTTCTGTGTAATAAATATTCTTTATCTTTTAGTACACCTACAGTGCTTATTTGGATGTTCTTTCTCTTTGTTCTTGTTAGTAGACCTTAGGATCTCACCTACCCCTCCAACAATGGAGATAGTTCTCACGTATCTGCTTCGACTGATGAGCATATATGAGCTAGAAGCTTTCATAAAGAATCAAAGCCCAAAAACTTCCATATATGGGGATGGTTTGTCATTTCTCTGTCCAAGGTGAAATCAGATACAGAAAACTATTTGAACATACGACGTGGTGTCTAAACGACAGATTTTTACGCAACCAACACCAAGGAAATATGGTACAGTGTATAATCGTATCTGACAAGCTTAGGAAAGTCTCTGAAAATGTTGAATAGAAGTTAAGTCAATTTGGATAATGAAAACCTCTGGGACACAGGACAGGGAAATACCTCACTGAAACCGATCAATAAATAATAAACTAATCAAAAAGGATGCGAAATAGGCCCCACGGGAGGGAGGAGATAGAACACTAAAAGTTAACAAGTTACAGTTTAAAGAGTTTAAATAAAAGAAATAGGAATGTAAACATTAAATGGAAAGAGAAACAGTTCCTTTTAGTAACAGGAAACCAGAGTTGACAATAGTGAACTAATGATAAGAAATAAAAAAAACAATAAAAAATATAAAGGTATAAAACGAAGAGCTCAGAGACTAATTCACACGAGTGATAACATGGTGTAACAGTCTTACCGTGATGGTAGCGGTAGATTTGGCTGCTCTTCAATAAAGGTTAAGTCCGACATTACCCCTACCTGTAAATAATATGATGTATTTATTTAGGCATGTACAGTTTATTGCACCAATCCTATATCTGTATATTGTGCCCCATTGGGCTGATATTATCTTCTGTGGCCTGGTTCGAGCCCTTCGGGAACCAGGGATTTACTGTATGTGTGGAAATAGAACAAAAATTTGGGAGACCGGTGCTACAGAGTAAAGTTACGGCCCCAGTGTTCACAGCTGCACGCGTGCCTGGCGGCGCATGCACGGGGGAAAGCCGTTATCTGCCGTCTGTGGTTGAGCTGCAGGAGATTGCGATGGGGGGGGGGGGAGGGTGTGACAGGGGCGCAGCCATTAAATCACGCAGCTGGTTCGCCCTCATTGGCTGAACCGCCACCGTGGCGTGGCCAGTGCTCTGTCGCCACAAGAAAAGTTAAAATCCTTGTCTTTACAAAATGTGGTCACGCATCGTGATCGCTACATGTGTGTGCAGGCAGCTACTTGGCCCGGCACCATAGAGGGGCAGTGGTCACCTGGTGAGGGTATGTAATAAATTGATTGAGTCAAGACAAAAGGTGATGCTTGTAAGAGTATTTGATAGTCTTGTATAGAAATGTTCTTGTAGTGAGTATATAACTCATATGTATATCAATATTTCGCTCAGATATAGGGCAAACCTAATGCAGATGGGATCATTGGATAATATAGTCAGTCTGCCTGTTAAGCTGGTCTAACCAGTTTTCCTCACCCCTAATAGGTTAATACCCCTGGAGCAATGATAACAATTCATCTTGGTCCAAGATTATAGTAAAATATGAAAGCCCATATGGGTGGTACTCACAGGATGAGAAGACTTTTTGACTCTGTGGTGTGCTTCCAGCAAGTTGATATCCAGATAGAAGTCCCAAGGTAAGGAAAAAAGGCGGTGCACAGCAGCAATAACAGTTGGGCTCAGCATATCAAAACTGGGTTAAAAGCGATTTATTGAACTGGGTGACATTATTTGAATTCAACAAATCGCTTTTAACCTCTTTTTGATGTGCTGAGCCCAACTATTATTGCTGCTGTGCACCGCCTTTTCCCCCTACCTTGGGACTTCTAGCTGGTTAACTGTATGTGGAATGTTTTAAATGTACGTCCTTTTGTGTGGAAGATGGGTATACGAGTATCCAGCCTCAACCCAAAGGAGATCCTGGGTGAGGTGAGTGGCTTGCTTGGGACGTTGTGGAGCGAGGCAGAACTGTGGACTCAGGTGTGGGGGAAGAGGCTTCTCGCATGGGGACCATTGTTCTTACCAGACACTGAGTCACCTATGCCTTTGGGGGGTATTGGGAGGACAAGGGGAGCCGTGACTGTGTTCTGTAGGCATGATTCCCATTGGTTTGTTTAAATGCCCCGCTCATCTTAAGCCCACCTCTATGGGGTGTTCTGGATGTCCAGTTACCTCCCCTCACTCTGGATTGGTCCACCCCAAGCAAGCTTTTGCTCACTGATTGGACTCCGAAAACAATCTGCTCTGGGATTTGTTGGGCCTCTGTCCTCTATGTTGGTGGATGGAGACCGAGGGATATATCAATAGGAACCTGGCTTTGGATCCAGAGACTTGTTGGGAAATACTGTTACGCCGGTGCTGCCCGCAGACCAGACTCGTCCCTTATACTGAGGTGGGGACGTATATGTGCACGCAGCCGCAGCAGAAGGAGCGTGTCCGGAGTGTGGTGTTTTGGTGTTGCCAGGCCAGGGGTGAACAGGTGTAGCAATACTTGCCGGTACCGGAACTGAAGGTGCGAAGTCGTTGCCGTAGCCAAGGTCGGGGAGAGAGAGATCCGGAAGGTCGAGATCCAAGCTGAGGTTGAGGGATGGAAGAAGCTGCAGGGTAAAGAGGGAACTGGGATCCAGAGCCAGAATGGACGTCTGTAGCAGAGACTATGTCGAGCGGTGTGAGAGAGGCAGAACAGGCATTAAGTACTGTGGCTGACCAATGGGTAAGGGAGGCAGACCTGGGGGAGCCCTAGGAGCAGTCCAGGATTGGTCTCCATAATAGACTGCTAGGTGGTGAGGTTTAGGGTTAACTAGTAACCAGCGTGTGGGCGGGGGGCGTGGCTTCACTGCAAGAGCAGTGAATAAATTATCTGGTGCTGGTATGCGTTCCGTAAGCACAGGGGATGCGCGCGCAGGAGCAAGGGCATGCAGACGAACACCAGCCCCGCGCGGGACAGCAGCAGCCCGACGGGGAGGACGGGGAAGCCCCCTCAGCACGGAGGCCGGGTGAGGAGGGAGCCGCACAGCCACGGGAGCAGACAGAGGTGAGGGGAGGTCACGCTGTGACCGACGTGACCCCCGAGTCCTCACAAATACTAGGAGAGCCGACGTGGACCCTTTAAATATCCGAAGTCATCCGAGGGTGTTCCAGAGACTTGTGGAGGAGTTTGGAGGGAAAACACGGCGGGGAATTTAAATCTGCTGACTAGCGGAGAGCAAGGCAGTCCTGCCCCTACCATCGAGGACAGCAGTGGAGGTTGGGAACACGTATCAGGGTAAACTTGTGGAAGGACGTCCCCGCACATAGGGCTCTAGATAGTTACCCCAGTTGGGTGAGTTTGTGTGGTTCTTATGTACTGAAGGTTTGTGAGAAAACAGTTGTAGGAGAGGAGGCGGAGCACAGATTGTGTGTGTGTGTGTGTGTGTGTGTGTGTGTATATATATTATATTATATAGTGTTCGACAAATCCATTAAAATACAGGCCCGTGGCGACCTCCTCATGGCCGACACCAAGCAGGGTGGGATTAGGAGCGGGACTAGGTGGCGAGTAGATTTTGGGTGATTTGTCAATATATATATATATATATATATATATATATATATATATATATATATATATATATATATATATATATATATATATATATATATATATATATATATATACATGATATATTGATCACAAAAAGACAAAAAATGATACAGCGCCTCTAATATATCCTAAACAAAGCTGTGAAAAATTATCCTAAATGTGATAGCACTCAATGGGGTGGTATGAAGTAAGCTAATAAAATACTATGAACCATATATTTCAAAGATACAAAATATTGGTGGCTATAACAACAATTGTAATACAAATTTGTAATAAAACATAATAAAAATCGTTTCCACAATACAAAAAAGAATAGTTTGAACTAAAAAACCTTTAAAAAGTCCTTTGAAAAAATACAGTCCTGTTCCGAAATAAATGTCACCAGGGGATTTGCAGCCCGTTTCAAGGGTTCACTACTTCCTGAGATACCTATGAAAAAGAAAAAAGAAAACAGGCGCACACCTAGGGCATTAACGTAATAACAAATGTTTATAGACCATTAAAATCAACAAATACCCACTCACAAGAGTACAGGTAAAAATAGCAGGTATGAGATTGGCTCTCATGTGCCAGAAATGTCGTCAGGATAGAGTAATGGCGTCCACTCGCGTCTCTCCTTCGTGTATTCAGGTACCGGAAATGACGTCTCTCCGAACCGGCGCCTGACACAGGAAGTCCCTCCGGAAACCAGCAACAGCAACACCAGGTTCTTAGTGCCAGCAATAAAATCACGGGGGAGCAGGAACCAATGTTCTTTGACCAGCAGTGGCAAATGATCATGGGCAAGTGACGGCTTCTCACAGACCACGCCCCACGCGTTTCGTCATCTATGATGACTTCATCAGGGGCTACCCATTGGGTGCCCCTCCACATTATATATAGGGAGGCAATTTGCATACATTAATTAACCAATTAACAAATTCAACGATATACATATGGTACAGATATAATCAGGAAACCACTTATTGTGAGGACCACATTGGAATAGCTGGAAAGTCAGTCCATTAACAGGACATAGATATATAAATCACTCAGGGTTCAGGGTTTTTCAATGATGTTTATACATATTGTAATTAAACCATTATTAATCACTAGTTTTACTTAAACAGGGGATAATTGGAGTATTTGAAGGAGTTGGCTTGAATGGAAAAACAGGGGAGAGATAGTATTTAGTTTGCTGTGTGATAAATCTAATCATTATAGTCTCTATGAATATATATATATATATATATATATATATATATATATATATATATATATATATATATATATATATATATATATATATATATAGTGTAATAATAATATATGTAAAAAACAACGAATATTTACTTTGTGATTCATATAATTTAATTCAAATTCATTTCCATCTGCTGCTGCTCCTCTGACTCCACATGGAATCCATATTCTAGACTAAGTATACTTTTTGTTTTTCCTATGGGTAAACAATCTGAACCAATTGTGGTACTGATTATTAAAAGTTCAAATAGGTCATTTATATGAATCACAAAGTAAATATTCATTGTTTTTTACATATATTATTATTACACTATATATATATTCATAGAGAGTATAATGATTAGATATATCACACAGCAAACTAAATACTATATCTCCCCTGTTTTTCCATTCAAGCCAACTCCTTCAAATAGTCCAATTATCCCCTGTTTAAGTAAAACTAGTGATTAATAATGGTTTAATTACAATATGTATAAACATCATTGAAAAACCCTGAACCCTGAGTGATTTATATATCTATGTCCTGTTAATGGACTGACTTTCCAGCTATTCCAATGTGGTCCTCACAATAAGTGGTTTCCTGATTATATCTGTACCATATGTATATCGTTGAATTTGTTAATTGGTTAATTAATGTATGCAAATTGCCTCCCTATATATACTGTGGAGGGGCACCCAATGGGTAGCCCCTGATGAAGTCATCATAGATGACGAAACGCGTAGGGCGTGGTCTGTGAGAAGCCGTCACTTGCCCATGATCATTTGCCAATGCTGGTCAAAGAACATTGGTTCCTGCTCCCCCGTGATTTTATTGCTGGCACTAAGAACCTGGTGTTGCTGTTGCTGGTTTCCGGAGGGACTTCCTGTGTCGGGCGCCGGTTCGGAGAGACGTCATTTCCGGTACCTGAATACACGAAGGAGAGACGCGAGTGGACGCCATTACTCTATCCTGACGGCATTTCTGGCACATGAGAGCCAATCTCATACCTGCTATTTTTACCTGTACTCTTGTGAGTGGGCATTGGTTGATTTTAATGGTCTATAAACATTTGTTATTACGTTAATACCCTAGGTGTGCGCCTGTTTTCTTTTTTCTTTTTCATATATATATTTATATATAAAAACAGAAAACTACAATAAGCGCAATCACAATTAGACTAATAATGATATTTACCACATATATAGGAGGGTATACTACCTCACAATCTAACTTTCCCTGATTAAGTCTGCAGCCAAAAGGTCTACCGCTCCACGGGCTGGTAAAAAAGGGATATCCAAACAAGAGTGACCTAGGTGCAAGTAAAAACAAGAAAAACAAACATAGGGTAATACGTTCAAACAATTGGTCTACTGGGGGGTACGATATGCACTTACAACAGGTAGAATAAAATCAGGCCTTGTATCCACTCTGGGATCAGGAACAATGAATGAAGATCTGGAACAGCCAGCAGCAACTCATCTACAGGAATCGTATCCTCGTGTGAAGTATCACATATAGAAAGAGAAGTGGGACACATACATAGTGTAACACAGTTTATTTTAAAAATTTAATAAAAAAGACAATAGGTAAAATACTCACACTTTGTGAGTTTGGGTAAAAGCGTTTGAGAATTTAGAGCTTCTCACACTCATCAAGGGTGGGTATACACAGACTCTATTGATTCCTTATAAAATGTCCTTATAACCACATGCGGTGTTATGGCCAACTTCCAAGGGTATGGAGTCACTTTATGAGGCACTCCTAATAATATCCAGAGCCTCTGAGGGTGGGGTACTTGCTCCGTTGTTGCGAGACCCGTAGTAAAGGGCCGTGTGTCTCTTTAGCTGCACCTAATGTGCAAGTAGTACTCACGCTACTTCTGGGGTACAGTGTGATGTTTTTCCCCCTTGGTTAGTGTCCGCCTCGATAGTCTGTGGACCTCCCCGCTTCTCTGACTGCTCCGGATCTCCGTGGCCGTCCGCCTGCACGCAGCGGCGTGGTGACGTCACGTCGTCTCGCGAGATTCTGGATCCATATCTCCCGCTCGCTGTGTTGATCTGCGTCCCACACCTACTCGTTGGAAACATGTACCATGCCGGTACACCGATACAGATACACGCCCGGGCGTGGTTTGGAACTATTGAGAGTGAGCACAGGACAATTGGGAGAATAGCCAGCAATATTCAGTTGTCTGGCAGTGATCTGTATCGGTGTACCGGCATGGTACATGTTTCCAACGAGTAGGTGTGGGACGCAGATCAACACAGCGAGCGGGAGATTTGGATCCAGAATCTCGCGAGACGACGTGACGTCACCACGCCGCTGCGTGCAGGCGGACGGCCACGGAGATCCGGAGCAGTCAGAGAAGCGGGGAGGTCCACAGACTATCGAGGCGGACACTAACCAAGGGGGAAAAACATCACACTGTACCCCAGAAGTAGCGTGAGTACTACTTGCACATTAGGTGCAGCTAAAGAGACACACGGCCCTTTACTACGGGTCTCGCAACAACGGAGCAAGTACCCCACCCTCAGAGGCTCTGGATATTATTAGGAGTGCCTCATAAAGTGACTCCATACCCTTGGAAGTTGGCCATAACACCGCATGTGGTTATAAGGACATTTTATAAGGAATCAATAGAGTCTGTGTATACCCACCCTTGATGAGTGTGAGAAGCTCTAAATTCTCAAACGCTTTTACCCAAACTCACAAAGTGTGAGTATTTTACCTATTGTCTTTTTTATTAAATTTTTAAAATAAACTGTGTTACACTATGTATGTGTCCCACTTCTCTTTCTATATGTGATACTTCACACGAGGATACGATTCCTGTAGATGAGTTGCTGCTGGCTGTTCCAGATCTTCATTCATTGTTCCTGATCCCAGAGTGGATACAAGGCCTGATTTTATTCTACCTGTTGTAAGTGCATATCGTACCCCCCAGTAGACCAATTGTTTGAACGTATTACCCTATGTTTGTTTTTCTTGTTTTTACTTGCACCTAGGTCACTCTTGTTTGGATATATATTTATATATACTGTATATATATATTAGTTTTTCCACTCACCAAGTGTGGAGTTGTGGGAGGGGGCTCCGTTATGTGGGGCCCTTTCTTGGGTAGTGTAGTTCTCCCTCCCCCTCTGTCATCCCCCGCACAGGACATCAGGTGAGGTGGTAACCACATTATTCCACATACAACTGGGCTTTGTTTATCGACCACAGATCCACTAAATCTACTGCTGATTTTTTTTTTTTATGGTTCCGATGTTTTCATTCATGAAATTACATTTCATTATCATTTATATTTTTCCACATATCAATTGACCACAACGTTTTTGAAGCACCAATCAGGGATTCATCTCTCACTTTGTTCTACATACTGGAGGCTTGTGGAATATTTTTTCCAATAAATTCACTTTTGTTCAACACTGAAGTTCTGCCTAGTGTACTGATCCCTGGTGTAATTGTTCTGGTCTCCCGTAACACATACATACAGTACCTTTTATTTGTATATGTATAACTGTTATACATGTAAAAGATAATGCACATTTTCTGTATAGTGTATAGGAAGTTAGCATGGAAACAATTTATTCCTATGTGTATAATATAATAATAATAATAATAGCATGTTCTTGTATAGCACTGCTAGTTTTACGTAGTGCTTTACAGAGACATTTTGCAGGCACAAGTCCCTGTCCCATGGAGCTTACAATCTATGTTTTTGGTGCCTGAGGCACAGGGAGATAAAGTGACTTGCCCAAGGTTACAAGGAGTTGACACCAGGAATTGAACCAGGCAACCCTGCTTAAAAATCTCAGTGCCAGTCAGTGTCCTTTTCTCACTGAGCCGCTCCCTCTCCCTAATATTGTATTTTATTGAAAACAATTACATTGTAAGCTCTTCGGAGCAGGGACTCCTTTTCCTTAATGTTACTTTTATGTCTGAAGCACTTCTTTCCATTATGTATTATTTGTTATTTATATGATTGTCACGTGTATTAGTGCTGTGAAACACTATGTATATTAATGGCACTATATAACTAAAGAATATATATAATATATATATATCATTACATAAAAAACATTACCCCATAAAAAAAGATAAGAAAATAAATAAGTGATGTTTGGATATACAGTAGGATTCAACAGTTTTTTGCTTATTACCACCACAGCAATTGTCAAATCAACCTACCTGCGTCTGTAACATAATTAATGCTATGTATTAATCTCTCAACCTTGTTACTACTTGCAGACAAGCCTACAGAATCATACAGGCATTAATTGAATTCTGTAGTGATTTATAGGCATGTTTAATATGGTATTGCAATGCACACATCATTGAAACCAAGTGCTTGTATCCACCAGCCTGCATCCCACCAGCTATACCATATGCTCAGTTATCTAAATGAAGGCATTAGTTTGTCCCTAAACATTGTCACATTGTCACATTTGTACATTTTGGCGCCAGATCTGTTGAGCAGAGAATGTGTTTAACACACAGCATTGTCAGCAACCAGGAGAGAAGATGATCTACTGTGTTTGTGTCTCTGCTGCTCAGCTTTACAACTTGGGTGTACACGAGCAAGATTTATCATTCTGTTGATAAACCGTTAAACCCCTGAGCCTTATATACCCTTTCGTCTCTGTAAATTGATATCCCTTGCAGCAGCCTGGTATTATGTTTGTTACCTTAGGTGAAAATGTGAATGCATGCTGGATTAGGGCTAAATACAGGGGCAGTTCAATTGTACAGGGTCCTAAAACCAATTTAACCCAATGAAAACATTTTCCTTCGACACCATGGTTAATCTACTGCTATTTGTTCAAACATATTGAACATATAATCATTTGATCACTTTATGGTTCTCAGTGGAAATCGGAAACTACTTCAGTTGAATAATCAATCGTATGAATCATAAAAATGCAAGCTAAGAACAAGATCCTATTTGCAAAAGGTCCTAGCATATGCTATATGATATGGTATTGACATCTAAATCTCATCTTTAATACTATTGCAAAATCCTGCCACTTGTTTCTCTACAACATTGCTACAATCTTATCTTTTCTCCGTTTCTCTTCTGCTGAAACGTTAATGCATGCCCTCATTCTCTCCCGTCTGGACAGCGACAACGTCCATCTTATTGGCCTCGCAGCTCTCTACCCTTCAATCTATTGAGAATGACGCTGCTAGGATAACCTCACTCTCCTTTCAATCAGTCTCTGTTTCTTCCTGAAATCTCCCTGCTGACTCTCTATTAAATCCTGCATTCACTACAAATGTGTCTTCTCTTTCAAGTCTCCACTCCTCTGTCCCTCCCTAAATTTCCACTTTAATCTCTGTATACCACTACATGATGTATGCCCTGCTCAAGTCTATCTTCTCTCTACCCCCATATCACTTAATTTCTATCATGCTGCCCCCTATCTCTGGAACCCCCTCTCTCAACTTTCTTTAACTGCAACACCTATCTGAAAACACACCTGTTCAACAAAGCATCTGAATAGCCGTGGATGAACACTGCTCACTAAACTACAGTATGCTTATATACACATGCTAATCAATGCACTCAGATTTACTCCTATTTGTTAGGCTCCCCCCCCATTCTAATTAGATTGCAAGCTCTTCAGGGTAGGCACTCCATTTCCTAAATATTACATATGTGTCATGATGCATTTATCCCATCTTTATTCTTATATTCCCTGTATTTGTATTGTTTTGCATTGGTTTAAAAATAATAAACCAATGCATATCTGGCTGTCGCAAAAAAAAATAATTCATACATTTAAAAAAAAGACAACAGTGGGCACATTAAAACTACCTGATTTGATGGTGGAAGGTGAAGCAAATTACACATGTTGACTTTAAGAACAAAAACACTATGACTCTGGACTGAAGAAGACCACTTGGTTATTCTTGTTTGTTTTACTGAACCTATTCTGGATATGAGGTTTTATCCTTCCTTTGGTTGGTGATTTCAGATTATGTGAAAGGAATATAATGGTAAACATTGTGATTGTTAATTGTACCGAAAAACTTGAAGACAGTTGGCAGGAGTTTAGTATGAATAATTCATTTTAAAATGTAAAACGTTAAATGGTATGGGATTAATTATGAAAAATACTGGATAAAAGACAAGAGGGAAACTTCACAGACATCCCAGAGATGCTCTTTCCTAACATATATTTAAATGTTTGTTGTATTCTAATTCCCTACATGCCAGTGTTTATTTTGTAAGCTCTGTGTACATGGTTGGCATTGTATAAATAAAAGTATGAATATGCACAGACACTCAATACAACACCATGAAGAAGGAAGATACTGTACTGCGCACCAGTGGGACATCACTTCCCACAACCAGATCATTCCACAAATGATTCAATGGCTAAAACAGTGTAGAGAGAGGGACATTACTTCTCACAACCAGATCATTCCATAAAGGATTTAAAAATCAAAATCCTCAATGGTATGTTTAAACGCACCCAAGAACGGAAAACATTTGAACTCAGAATGATAAGACTCTTTGACACCAAAACAAGAGGAATTTATGTGGATATGGGGTTTCTCACACACTATCATAAATGTTTGCAATGATCCTGCCTGCCTCTCTGCCAATGTTCCTATCCATACCATACCCCACAGCATCCCCTTCCCCCTCCATCCTGTTCATTGTCACCATTTTATTACCCTTCCCATGTCTTCAAACACTTTCTCACCCTACATTATCCACATCTGGTTTTTTTTTCCTTCTCCTTTCCTAATCTCTGTTTTAGCCATAGAATCCTTTGTAAATCAGTATCTCTTGATCTGATGAAGAGAGAGCTCTGGAAAGCTTGTCCTATGATATCAATGGTTAGTCCAAATAAAAACGGTATCACCTAATACTCATTTATTCTGCACTATCGCAACTGGACTAACACGGCTATTTCCGTTTTTATAAATCAAAGTATACATACTTGTGGTATTTTAGCCAAACTTGCTATGGAAAATCAGAGGTCCATTACTGATAATCATCATATCACTACAGTGCGCACTACACTGACCTGTAATTACAAATTCATTGAGACATTTTATTTTCAATTGAAAATTATTAAAGGATACAGAAAAAAAACCCATAGGGGAGTGGAATACTATACAAGACTATACAGCATTGACGCAAGTGATGTCATTCTCCATAACACAAATAAAGGGACAGCGGAGCAATGTAGAGGACATGTTCGCTTTTAAAAACTTTTTCATTTACGTCAACAGCCGGATAATTTATAAACTAGGGAATTTTAGATGTATTCAGAACCTCTGAAAGAGACACATTTCGTTAAAATATAACTTTAGATCAGGTGTGCGCAAACTTCTGATGCTGCGCCCCCCCCCCCCCCTGCATCCACTCCCATGGTGTCCGCGCCCACCTTACTTGCCTGTTAGCGTCAGCGGGGTCATCTGACATGACGCGTTGCCGTGGCACGGGCGTCAATGCGGGGTCATGTGACGCGTCATCTGAAGCCGGCTGAACCACGGTAAGTTCAGTTGCAGAGGCCTCACCTGATCCCCCAGCCTTTCATTTAAATGCCTTGGGGAAGAGCACGGGGCCTCTGCAACTGCCCGCGCCCCTTCCAAGAAAATCCTGCGCCCCCAGTTTGCCTGCCCCTGCTTTAGATCATGTATACAGTAGCTTCTGTTGAACATTTGTATCTGTCATTCTTTTAGACCAAGGTTTCTAAACTTATCAAGTGGAACTTACTGTACAATTTTAAAGGCAATAAGTCTTGGCACCGAAACATCGTACAATCTAATTATTTCCAGCAAAGTTTAATGGTGTTTACATTGGGACGTGAACCATGCCCACCATTCCAATGGCACTGTTTGTATCGCTAAGCTTTTCCTTCACCTTGGCTTTTTTTTATTATCCCTGTTTGCTACCATCACAAAATTATTTTAATTGAAAAATAAATTAAACTCAGAGCCTTAATAAAAACAACTCTGTAAATTCTCTTTTATTGACAAAGGAAAGTGGCTCTTGACCTAACAAATGATCCCGTTTGCTGTAACGGCCTCTCAAGGTGGGAAGTGAGTAGTAAAAAACAGCAAATATTTAGCATTTTCTCTACCTTTCCTCTTGAGGATTCTCTGTACAAACAACCTAACAATATATTCTTATTTGTATCCTAAAGCGGTTTTATTCAATGCATTGAATGTGTTCAGTTAACCCCCCCTGCTTGATTATTTATTTAGAATTCAATGACTGAGTTCCTTTTGAATATAGCAAATTTCATAATGTTTTTGCACAGTCTTTCCATTAATTGCCTGTTGTGAAATGACAATTCCAGATTCTAGATCAGCAGCGCTGCTTTGTACATCTCTAAAGATCGCCTCCCTAGAAATGTCATTCTCATGCAGTAGAGCCCAACTACAGCACAATGTTATTCCTACCCATGCACACTGCAGGGCCAATTGTGATGCTAATGTTTTTCATTCGATTGTAACACTGGCCGGTGGATTACATGAGGATTTGAGCTAATCCGTTTTAAAATATTGCTCTTTTGTGCTAAGCACAGTTTATAAAATAAATATTTCTCTGCATGCTATGACTCGCATAGTTTTTTTTTTTTTTAATACTTGTTACCAAATTGCTTCCAATCATTACAAATGAAAACCCATTCAAACAGATATTTATTATATAACCGATCCCTTTTTGAGACGCCTGTTTTCACAAACCTGTCTGATTTAATTTCATACAAACAGACGTTACACTCACTACAGCGATGCTGCAGTTGGGATGATACATATATATATATATATATATATATATATATATATATATATATATATATATATATATATATATATATATATATATATATAAATCATTTTATTTATTTAAGCACAAAAATATATTTTGTTTAGACTGCGCCTATGAGTGAATATATTTTGTTTAGACTGCGCCTATGAGTGAATATATTTTGTTTAGACTGCGCCTATGAGTGTATGGCAATATATCTAAATGTCACCTAAGTTATGGGGGTTTTCAATAGTATTGGCAAAAAATATATCAAATCAATGAATAGTAATCAGTAACAGAGATTTGGAAGCAAAATAATTCTCCTACTAAACTGATAAAGTATATCAATAAATCATTAGCAATAACAAAGACTAGAACCAATGTTCATGTAAATTATACTGCTGATAAAGTATGTAAAAAATAAGATCAAAAAGAAATAAAAAGTCCAAAAACCGTAAAAATAGTCCGGTATCACTATAACGCAATGGGTTAATCTTGATGAACCTTTAGGATAACGGCAGCCTTCTTCATGGGTACAATTACCTCCCTTCACAAGACCTGAATAGAAAAAGAGAAGAAAAAGCGCCTGATCCTAGTTTAATACCAGTGATTAAAATGTAATGGTCTTGAAGAATAATTTAAAACTCACAAACAGCCGAGATTTTATAGCATTGTATGAGAACTCACACCCCAACATGTGGTCCAGGACGCTGCTCCACTCGGTCCGTCTTGGGATGGCCTCCTTGAGAATCCTCTCAGCGGGTGTTGCCCCTTAGGGAGTCCTCCGACAAACAGCAGTAGTTCAACAGCGTTCCAAGAGGAAAAGTTCCTGACACTGTAGGGCAGAGTGTAACCTCCTTCTCCGGCGTTGTGATTAGAAATCTTTACGCACCGCTTCTCACAGCAGCACGTGACCCTACACGTTTCATCAGACCAGGCTGATTTCATCAGGGGCTGGTGATGAAATCAGCCGGGTCTGATGAAACATGTAGGGTCACGTGCTGCTGTGGGAAGCGGTGTTGGACTCCCTAAAAGGTAACACCCACTGAGAGGATTCTCGAGGAGGCTGTCCCATGCCGGAACGAGCAGAGCAGCGTCTTGGATTACTTGTTGGGACATGAGTTCTCATACAACGCTTTAAAATCTCGGATGTTTTGTGAGTTTTTTAAATTGTTATTCTTCAAGACCATTAAGTTTTACTCACTGGTATTACACTAGAATCTGGAGCTTTTTATTCTCTTTTTTTTTTCTATTTATTAATATATAGATAGAGAGATATACTGAACAGTATAAGATAATCATTATTTTGGGCATATGAGATTAGCCATAGGAAGAAAAATTGAATTCTGTCAGAAATATATTCCGTTTCTAACAAGCTTCAAAACTCTAAATTCATCACACTTTTTTTATATCCTTGCAGAATGAACATGTTAGAGTATATCAGCTTTAGCTCCTGGTTCAAAAACTGTATAACAACTGTCAAGTAGCACAAACAGGTTCACATTAATCTTTGTTGTACTGGATCAATATCAAGCATTAATACTGGTGCAAGGGAGTACTAACATCAACATCCATACTCTAGAAATGCTCAGACTGGTCTCACTATTTTATCATACTCTTGGACAACAAAAAATACATACAATATAGATGCAAACATGGTATTAAATGTTAGAGTCACACACATGCATAGATGTTCAAAACTGTCCAAAATGACTGCTAAATTGTAAGCATTTTTTTCCCCAATTAAGTTTCCTTCTAAACGTTTCGCCGAGCCTCAAAGGACTAATAATGTCACCAAATAAGAACACGAACAGCGCCAGACAGCGAGTTAAACATGGTGTGTGCTCCCTAAATATATTCTCTACAGTAAGAGGATGTAGCTATTTTAGATAATTTATCAAATTAGCATATTAAATGAAATTACAATGCAAGTTGACTTAATGAATCTGCCGCGGCTTTTTTATTGCAAATCAAAAAGTGTAAATTGTGCACGATTCGCCACCTTAATGCCATCGTTTCTCACATGTCTCCCAGGGTCTAACACAAGAACCTCTGCTGGGGTTGGAAGGGATGAGTAAGCCTGGAGAGGAATGTTATCTGATTTTAAAATAACTAGCACTCATAATAGTGCTACAGTAAAATGATTCAGACCAATGTTTCCTGTGACAGGGGCAGGTGTATTGTGTCAAACTGGAACATTGCTCCAAACACGGGCACATTGTGTCAGTTTAAATGTTTCCCTTTTGTGTCAATGTATCAGGGTGCTTTGCTCCATATGGCTCCAGTGGGAGTTTTGGAGGGTGGTTCCAAAAAGAGCATTTGTGGAGGAGATAGTCGGTGCAATAGTATGATAAGACACAGGATAATTTGAGCCTTTTGTTGGTCACGTTTTCTTGTCTCTCTGAATCAAAAAAATCCCCCAGAAGAGGTGTGAATCTGTAGAGATTCTCTTCCCCGCAGGTTCGAGCAAACTTCTGAAAAGTTGTCAAAACCCGCAAATATTTCGCTAGAGCTTTCGGTTCCAAATAGTTAAAAAGTCCTAGTCGCTATTTTGCTTGTTTAAAATATTGACAAATAGCAGCCTGTTTTTTTTTTTTTTTAATATTTTTTTTTTAAGTTTGAATGAATATCCAAAGAGAAAGTAAGTGAAATCAAATGAAAACTGCAATGTTCACTGACTGTTTAGTGTTACCGCTGCAGTTCAAGCTGTCGTTTAAAAATAATAATAATTTCATTCAATATGTGCATCAATACAATCTACACACTGACAAGTGATTAGCTATATTGCTGATCGATCCGTTCTCCTGTAATCGATCGCTTAAATTCGGTTGGTGGTTCACTAAATGCATCTTGGGTAATCTTCTGTTGCACTGATAGCCAAAGTTCTGTGAGGAAGATCATGTGACCAGGCAGGCACTAGATTCAATTGGTTTACTGCTAGAGAGAGGGCGGAGCTCAAAAAGGTGATGCTGTTTCAGAAGGGGAAGGGGATGTGACTTTGTATATGGTTGCAATAGGAACAAAAAGGGCCGTCACATTAGAATACATTAACATTTTCTTCTCTCTTTTTTTTTTTTTTAATCTACAAGTATTTTCTCATAGTACAGAACTGATTTATTAAAAAAAAAAATACACATGTAGGATATTGCTTGAACTGCAGCATTAAGCTAACTTGTCACAAACTTTTAAATCGAAGCAAAATTTGTGCCCTAAAATAGGGTGAAATTTGCCACGTTATCGTAGGTCTACGAAAAATGTGCCCATCTCTAATCACCAGGTTAGCCTCCGCTCCTAATGTGCAGAATGATTGAAACAAGAGTATCAGGACTCATACATACTGTATGCCACTGATTAAATGTTTTGCTCTGTTTTAGAGCAAATGACACCACATGATACACATTCCTCCCAGTCCTGTGCATTTGACCAACACATACAGTAAGGAATAACCTTAATGGTCATTTTGTTTCCCTCTGGCACCCTGTTCAAAATACACAACTCTTTATTTATTTATTTATAAAATATTTTACCAGGAAGTAATACATTGAGAGTTACCTCTCGTTTTCAAGTATGTCCTGGGCACAGAGTAAAACAAATAATACATGGTTACAAATACAGTTACATAAATGAACAAGGTATACATTTATATACAAGACATTGCATGCACAGTTAGAGAAAATATATATTATGAGCGTATGAAACAGTTACAGACCAGATTAAAGTGTGAGACAGCCTTAGATTTGAAAGAACTTAAGCTGGTGGTGGATATGAGAGTCTCTGGTAGGTTGTTCCAGTTTTGGGGTGCACGGAAGGAGAAGGAGGAACGTCCGGATACTTTGTTGAGTCTTGGGACCATGAATAGTCTTTTGGAGTCTGATCTCAGGTGATAGGTACTGCATGTGGTAGGGGTGAGGAGCTTGTTCAGGTAGCTGGGTAGCTTGCCCAGAAAGTATTTGAGGGTGAGACAGGAAAGGTGAACTTTGCGCCTAGACTCTAGTGATGACCAATCTAGTTCTTTGAGCATTTCGCAGTGATGTGTGTTGTAGTTGCATTGGAGAACAAAACGACAAATTGAATTGTAGAGGGTGTCAAGTTTGCTAAGGTGGGTTTGAGGAGCCGAGCCATATACTATGTCTCCATAGTCAATAATTGGCATTAGCATCTGCTGTGCAATACGCTTTCTGACCAGGAGACTTAGGGAGGATTTGTTCCTGTAAAGTACCCCTAGTTTGGCATAGGTCTTGGTTGTCAGGGTATCAATGTGCATCCCGAATGTTAAGTGGGAGTCAAACCATAAGCCCAGGTATTTAAAACTAGTGACAGGTGTTAGGGTGGTTTTAGCGTTGGTTCTAATCAGGAGCTCAGTCACTGGAAGCTTTACAAATTTAGTCTTGGTCCCAAATACCATTGTTACAGTCTTGTCAGTGTTTAAAAACAGTTTGTTTTGGGAAATCCAGTTTTCGAGTCTCAAAAAGTCAGACTGAAGTATGTGTTGAAGGTCAGAGAGGCTATGGCTGTGTGCATACAGGATTGTGTCATCTGCATACATGTGTATTGAGGCTTCCTTACAAGCTGTCGGAAGATCATTAATGAACACTGAGAAGAGTAGGGGCCCCAGAACAGAGCCTTGCGGGACACCACAAGTGATATCCAGGGGGTTGGAGTTAGAGCCTGAGATGGACACATGTTGGGATCTTCCTGATAGGTAGGACTGAAACCAGTTTAAAGCATGTTTCCCTATTCCAGAGCTCTGGAGTTTGTTAAGCAGGATAGCATGATCAACTGTGTCAAAAGCCTTTGCAAAATCTAGGAATACTGCACCAGTGAGTTGTCCCCGTTCCATTCCACACTGGATTTCATTGCAAACTTTTAGCAGGGTAGTTACGGTGGAGTGTTTGGGACGAAACCCAGACTGGAATTGGCTAGGGAAATTTGTCTTGGTGTAGAAATCGCTTAATTGGGAGTGGACACATTTTTCCATAACTTTGGATAGAATTGGGAGAAGTGAGATTGGCCTGTATTTTGAGACAGTGTTTTTGTCCCCACTTTTGAAGATTGGGACAACTCTGGCAGTTTTCCAGGTCTTAGGGATATGGCCTGCAGACAGGATAGAGTTGACTATAGACGCAATTGGTTTGGCAATGGCTGGGGCACCAAGTCGTAGGAACCTAGATTGTAGTAAGTCGGGTCCACATTGGCTGCTTAGTTTTAGTTTGAGGAGCGCTTGTGTAATCTCCTCTTCAGATACTGGGCTAAATTGAAAATTGTGGGCAGTGTTGGGAGGGGGTGGGACTATAGGGGTACTCCCAGGATGAGATTCAGGTTTGGGGTTTGTGCTGCGTTTCGCTAATAAGTTAGTGGCACACCCCACAAAGTAATCATTGAATGCATTTGCAATGTCAGTGGGGTTTGTCAGAGTAATATCCCCCTTAGTGATATTACTTGGTTGTTGATGGTTAGGAGGCTGGAATATATTGTTGATAACCTTCCAGAAATTAGCTGGGTTTGATGTATTCTGGAGGAGATTGTCAGAGTAATATTGTGCTTTTGCATGCCTTGTTTGCCTTGTGCACACGTTCCGCAGGCATCTGTAGTGATTGAGATCCTTGGTAGTGCCAGTTACTTTGTAGCTTTTCCACAAGGCATCCCTGAACTGGTAGAGTGCTATAAGGTCAGGTGTAACCCATGGAAGGTGGGCCCCCCGTACCCTTATTTTGCGTAGTGGAGCATGGGTATCGCAGAGTTTTAAGAACTCGGATTGGAAATAGTCGAGCGCAGAGTCAGGGTCGGGGATTAAATCGATTCTGTGCCATGGGCAGTTGGTAAGGTCATCCAGAAACTGTTGTGGGTTAAAGTTTTTAAATGTTCTAGTGAGGAGAACTTTGGGGCTTGAATGGGGCGGTTTAATTTTCCTTACACAGTACACTATTGCATGGTCACTGAAAATGTCAGGAAGGATGCCAGAGGATTGGATTCTGCTGGGGTTTGAGGAGAGAATCCAGTCTAGCAAGGAATGGTTATGCGACTTCAGGTTTATTCGTGTCGGTTGGGAAATGAGTTGCGATAGGTTAAGTGACTTGAGTTGTATCTGGATTTTGTGGTTTTTAGGGTCAAGCCAATTGAAGTTGAAATCCCCAAGAACTAGCAGCTCACTCTTCTCATTCAGAGAGGAAATGGAGGCAAGAAATTGGGTGATATCAGTCAAGGATTGTAGAGGGGCTTTAGGGGGGCGGTAGATGCCAGCAAGCAAGATGGGCTTAGAAAAGGGGAGGCAGATTTTGCCAACTAGAGTTTCAAAAGAGGGTGGACTTGGTGGGCAATGTAGCAGTGTAAATTGTAAGGTGTCTGCAATATAAAATAACACCCCTCCTCCTCTCTTTAGAAGGAACATAAGATTTCAGTAAGATATTGATATATTTTTCTTTCATATTACTGTATCCAACTATTTCATTCACATTACATTTTTCCCTTCACTTTCCACTTGGTATACAATACACATCATTATTATTATTGTCGTCGCCTGAATCAATAATTGAATGTCCAGGCCAAAATAGGATAAATGAGTAATGATGTTATTACCAAGCATATGCAAGG
The DNA here is from genome assembly GCF_040206685.1 of Ascaphus truei. NCBI lineage: Eukaryota > Metazoa > Chordata > Amphibia > Anura > Ascaphidae > Ascaphus > Ascaphus truei. Next base: position 30,636,161 of record NC_134498.1, read on the forward strand.
AGACCAAAATGAGGAAGTCTCAAAGGCTTGGTCTGAAATTATTAGTGATACAAAAGCATATAGTACATACTCAACAGCCAGATATACATTACACAATCATTATACAGTGTAATGAATGCAGCGCCCATATAAAGAATATTGTTGACAAGATATATTTTTCTGCTTAGCACATATTATTATAGCAAAAAAACCTGATTTTCCGTAATCTTATCTTGAGCCCTAAACTGCCTGGAAACTATCATTTTCTTGCTAATCATTCTATTTTCACTTCTAATTCCTCTTAGACATTCATTCTGTAAGTCTCAGAGATCCCATATCATATTACAACTCCCAGAGACCCCCCTCTCCGTATATCCAGTCCCCCCTTTCATGCTAGGAACCTTTGGTGACGTACGCATGACTCCTCTCCTTACATAAATAGCAGCGAGTTCCATTAGAGCATCTTCCATCTCGTTCAGTGGGTCAGGACCATAGACCGAAATGGATTCTGAAAGGCCTTCTCTGAGAGCATGTATAGGAACGGGCGCATCCACACACTTGGTTACCAGTGTCTTTCCCAGGGTGACAATCAGGACAATCACCACAATCAGACAAAGAAACAAAATCAAACATTGCACTATTCTCTGGCCTAAGCCTCCTATCCAGCCTTCTAACCAAGAAAACCAGTCATCTCTATCTACCCTGAGTCTTTCCCGAACCTCCTTAACTTTATCTATTTCTCCTTCAAGCCCTCCTGATCTATCAGTTATGTACGTGCAGCACTGCTGACAGCTAGGGCACAGATGCCCCCCTTCGCTGCTAACAGATAATATAATGCCATCCTATTCTGTAGGGCCACCAAGCGGAACTGTTATTGTTCACTAGATAACCACTGTATCCAGAGCCGCCATCAGGGGGGGACGGCTGGTATTGCTGTCCTGGGCTCACCCAGTCAGGGACGCCGTCTTCCCTGTCGACAACACTACAGTTTCCATTCTGTGAAGGCAACGCCGGGCCCTCCCCCTTCCTGGCTGCCACCCCACTCCCTTCTCTCCTGCAGTACCCTCCCTTCAGCACCGCCCATCTGTCCCTCCCCAGACCTCTGCGGGCTTGCTCGTCTCTGCTATGTACAGCCCATGCTGCAGTCAACAGACCCACCCAAGGACCCCAGGTATGCCCACATGCCCAGGCCCACCTTATACAGTACCACCTTCCCAGGCACCTTACCCACCCCAGGGGGGAGAGAGGGCTTATTTTTATGTATGTGTTTGGGAAGGGGGGCTTATTGTGTTTCACTGTGTGTGCGTCACTGTGTGTGTCACTGTGTCGCTGTCAGTGACACAGACAGTCTGTCACTGTGTGTGTGTGCGTGTGTCACTGCGCGTCTGTTGCTGTGTGTCGCTGTCTGTTGCTGTGTGTGTGTGCGTCACTGTGCACGTATATTGGGGAGGGAGGTTATTGAGTGTGGGGATGGGAGAAAAATACATGGGGATGGGAGAGGTGGGGGGGGGGGTGAGAGAGGGGTGGGAAGTAAAGTATGACTGGGGTGTGTAAGAGATGAGAAGGGGGGGATTCTTGCAAAGCCGCTGACACATGGGTGGGGGGCCCGGTGGAAACGTTAGTCCTGGGCCCCGGGAAAGCTGTCTGTGGCCCTGACTGTATCATTCTAGAGGTGTTGTTTAAAGCATCGTGTAATAAACCTGCAAGGGCATCGTTATTTTCTGAAATCATGATGGCTCCAACAGGAGGAAACATTCCAGCCATAAAATCTTTCTAATAGGATGTTATCCCTCTCTTACTGCGGGCCCGCCCTTGTGGTTGTTTAGTAATATTATATGTAGGGGAAAGCAGATATACAATATCACACCTTCCTTCCCAATCAGCTGGAAGCCATCTATACACCCAATGTCCACCAAGAAAATACAATCCCAACGGGAGAGCTAGAGATCTATTTGTCAGGTTTGGGTACCATTCACGACAAGGACTATTATAGTTGTAAACAGTCCTCCAAGAGTGGAATTACCCACTGATCTAGTTTTCCGAGCTACTATCCCTCCCTCTGTCTTGGAGCAAATGGAGCTTCCAACTTTGCTAGTGCCAGTGTTGTTAAAACACACAGCACCCTTATTGGGAATAATGATCAGGGCCAAATGCCTAGTCTGATTAAAGTCTGTAACATTACTCCAAAAGAACTGGGCATTACTGGTATTATTTATCCACTTACCGCAATCACATAGGGGTCCATGGAACACCCACAAAGGGAACAGAATGGCCCGCACTAATAGATATAGCACTACATATCCAACAATTACTTAAATTGAAACATTTTGCATACATTTCTTGTTGCTTGAGGAAAATATTCTCCGTTAATGTTTCTTCATCAAACAAGCTATGAGTGGAAAGCAAGGAGAGACAGCAGATGTACCAACAACAATATCAGTCTCGTCGTTTTCATGCTGTGTTGTAACAGAAAATAGCGGTGTGTAGAGAAAAATAACCAAAATGAAATAAAGGGGTACCCTTCTTTCTCAGATCTCTAGTTCAGAGAAATTGGGAACCCACTGTCGACAATACCCAACCATTCCTAGGAGAGCCCTGATACCTGATAAGGACGTGGGGCTGAAAGAATTGGGGCGACCCGTTCCGTAGTTAATTCCCGCTGACCATGAGACAAGCGATGTCCCAAATAAAGAACAAAGTTCTGCTAACTGAAGCTTGTTTTATTTACCTTGTGGCCCTTCCAAGCCAATGCTGTAAGAAGGGTCTTTGTATCCCGAAGTCATGCTTTGTGAGGAGAGGCAATAAGCAAATCGTCTACATACTGGATAAGTTCAGACTGACCTGGGAAAACAATATCCTGAAAATCTTTTCTAAAAAATTGGGAGAACAAGGCAGAACTTTCCGTGTATCCCTGGGGTACTCTAGTCCAAAATTACTGCTGCTGGCCATCACAGGTAAATACAAAAGGATACTTGCTATCTGGGTGAATGGTAAATCGAGAAGAAAGCTGGAGAGATAAAAAAAAATACTATATTTTTCCATAATTGCCCAAAATTATATACCATATATCATTTTACCCGTGGCGAGAACACAAGCTCTGGTACATTAAATGCAAATAATCCAGCAATTTGAAATAAATAAACTTTAGATTGTGGATTTTGTTCTAATACCAAATTACCCATCATATTTTTCTGACCGAAAATATCAACATGCAAAACAAGATCCTGCAGATCAATCAGGCGCATTCTAAAATAAGGGGTTACTGAATATAATCGTGGGGTTCTCCATCAAATGGGGTGAACATTAGAGACACAGGATTCAAGGTGGGACACCTTTAGAGAGAAAAATGGTCCGCAGTTATAAAACATCTCACATATTTTAACTTTGCATTAGCAAAATATAAGAACCTTTCTAATTCTCCATCAACATTCTGTACAACCCTATAACAGTTTTGAATGCCTCTCCATTTGTGCTGAGGAGGCAAAAAATTACAAATTAAAAAAATAATATTGGACGTGGGGACATAGAAAGCAAAGTCTTTCCATTATGGGCCTTCATTCCCAAAACCTATTCTTGTCTATAAAGATAGCAGACTCCTCCAATGTGTAAAAGGGGAGACCATTCATCGCCAGCATCTCTGCACAAATGTGTGTTTTACCTTCATGCTGTATCAGTGTAATACAATTAGTTGTTTAGTACACACAAACTTTCATCTTTCTAAAAAAAAAATTAAAAATTCTTAAAACAAATAATTATTCCTAGTGGAAAAATGTATGTGTATTGTATATGTGTGTGTATGTGTATATATTAGTATCACTCATTTTTAATTTAGAACATTAGTATTAAGAAGAACTTGGTCCAATTGAGGGCGTATAGCCAGCTGTCTGGGCATTTCACCAGAATTGTCCATGGTGGGAAAAAAGAAGGAAACAAAAAATAAGTTCTTTTAACATACTGTATTCTAAATGAATAATGGCAGATTTCTTTATAACAGCAAAGTAAAATACTTGATTTAATATTTATTTCCTGCTTATATCATAGATCATCCATATATTATAACATAGTCTTTCAGACCCAGACCTACTAAAACCTGTGCTAAAGTCCGGTACAAATATAGCTATATAATCATTAAAGACAAAGGATCTTTGCAAAGGATCTTGAAAATAATATTCTATACCCTTAATAGATATTAGATAGGTATTTGATACACCTTGTTGTCCAACCAAAAATTGACAGCCTTTGCACCACTGCCAAACTAGGAAATATATACTTTTAAAACATTACATTTGTATACTTAAACTATTATAATACATACTGTAGACTTTTTTTGACCTGGACTTCTGCAACCATAAATCATTAAATACTAGAGTGATACGCCATACATTTCACTCCACGATACGCAACGATTATTCATTCTGTTTTAACATTTCAAATTAGCATACCATAATGTGTCGCAGAGACCCCGTACCATATTCAAACTCCCAGAGACCCCCTCTCTCTATATCCACATTATTATAAAAGTTAAATCCAGAAAAGCTTTACAAATTTAATTTGTCTATTTTGTGTCTAATATACTTTAATGTGTGCTTTCAGCTAGTGACAGACTCAAATAGGTGGGTGCCAGTAAAATTGAGTAGTCAGCCAAATTCCTCCCATTGGAATCACTTGGTTCCAACTGGCATGATTTTACTCGTTAGTGTAGTTGATTATTCAATTTCAAAATATCTGTTATACATAGCAGCTTTCACATATTGATAGTTTTTTCCTGTTTTCTTTAACTGTCCAAACAAGACAGGAAAAAAAGAAGTATTTGTGTATATTTTGGCAAATGTCACACAAGGAGACATTAATTCATGCTAAAATGTTAAAGCAGTAGTCCTACCAGAATTCGACAGGGTTGGATCCCGGGTGTCCTGGGGAGAAGAACCCCGTTATTTACACCTCTGTGGACTCTGCAGTTCCCAGATACGTATAAGTTAAGTTACAGGTGTTCTTGCTGAGGATTTAAATGACTGTCACAACAAATGACATTGCTGTCTCCTATTGGCCTGTGGATCCTGTGAAATATATTGGCCATTTTATTTAACCTCACGTTATTGGTAAATAATGCCACGTTATGCTACAATAGCGGGATGTTAAACCTATATTAATGACATAGAATTTGCGTTGTTTTTGCTTATAATTGGCTTTGAGGATACATGTAACCCCCAGGAAACAATTTAGGGGCGCTAGCGAGATGCTGAAGGAGATGGACTTCTGTTAGGAGAGCTCTTCAGAGCTTGCCACATATATTTCATTATATTTCCTGGAACCACCACTCAACTACATAAAATATTATATTCTACATTCTGAACTACCAGTGCATCAAATAAAAGGCCTCCTAAGGTAGATAAAAAGAGAAGAACCCCTCACAGGAGTTTTCCAGATTCTTCAGCAGAGGTCTACTGCTCACCTCAGAGCCTGACCATGGTGGTACACGGACATGGGACGTGCCCAAAGCAGCAGACTATTGCAATTGAATTTTTATATAAATGGAGAGAGATGCAGATCAAATACCTAGGTATCTTCCTTACCAAAAACTACAAGGAGATGTTTGAGTGGAATTTTCTGGGTTTGTTCTCCCGAATTAAGAAAAGACATTTTAAGATTAGAATAAACATCAGATATTTTGCTTGTGTTGTATCACCTCGGTTAAGATGAATATCTTGCCGAGACTTCTGCGTCATATTCAGATGTTACCAGTAGCTATTCCATTCAAATATATTAAGGAGATTCAAAATGCTATGTTCCATTTAATTTGGAAGAAGAAACCCAGTACACATAGATCGGTCGTCTATTCTCAATGACAGGAGGGGCCATGCAGTTCCAGATACAAAGAAATACCATTGTATCACTTTCAGCTATAATCTGGCTGGACAGAGAACAAGCCAAGAGATCTATCTAGCAATTACTATCTAGGATAATTGACTTCACATTTGGTACTTGGCCAAATCTAAACGTAGACTAAGATATTCCCCCTCTAGGTTTCTACCTGTGTGGTAGGAACGTGGATCCGGTGCTAAGACACACTACCAGTGTGTGTAGTCAAATAGTAGGAACGTGGATCCAGTGCTCAGGCACACACGTTGTATTTGTTGCTGCCTCTGTAGGGGTTGCTTCTATGATCCAATAGTCTTTTAATTTTTATAAGTGAGTCCCCTCTGGATCGTTTTTGCATACTGGATCGTGCTCCATTTTTCTCTCTTCTTGTTACTAACTATGTGGGACAACCTACATTTCTCTCCAGGGTTCAATTAAATACTGTATGATCTTTAGAAGAGCAGGAATATAGTGACTATAATGGATTTTGGGAGGCTAGTATCAAAGGGCCAAATTCTCAAATTTGAGATAGTCTGCTCTAAATATTTTCAACTTTTTCAAATATCTTCAAAGCAGGCACACTCCTCTCCACACATATTCTGATCCAGCTTTCCTGCCCCACACGCCCGGATCATATTAACCACAGGCAGGATTTTCCATGTTATTTCTAGACTCAGCTAGAATGCCCTATCTTTGTTTCTTTTACCGACGTGAGATTGTTTCCCAATGTTTAGGGTAAAAGGAGGAACTAGCAGCTATCTTCATGCCTGACAGCAGGATGGAGGCAGTGTGTCCTCAGAGAGATTTCGTAAGGTAGTAAGGTTATTTTGCCTGGCTTCACTTGACTCCTTGCAGTGCTAAACAGAAATGAAGTTGACACACGAACAAGACAATGCCCTGTATGGCACTCAGGATTTTTATCCTAACGCTGCATATTTTTCCTATGAAATGATTATTTTAATTGGGTTAGGTTACAGAAAGTAAGTAATAAAAACATGTATTTCCCAATGTCACAAACGACATAAAGTAGCAAAATAACATTCTAGTCAAAATGCCAGCAAAGAATCAATGGCAAATGTATGGTCATGTCATTTGAGATGATTATGTAATCCTATAATACTGTAAAACAATCAGAGCAAATAGTCGTTTTCTGGCTATTTTGACACATATATTTTGGGCATCACTGTTCATTCTACGAGAATTATATTTATTTAATGTTACCGAATGCAATTTCCAAATTACCTTTAAAAATACAAAATATACTGTGACAAGCGCTATACCTAAATTAAAACTATGCAGTGCATATGTGAATTAATAAGTGCAGTGCACAACTAAAGCAGCCTGGTAATCTACTGAGGAATATCCCAAAATAAACCTCAAAACAAGAATATAAATACAAAAATAGACATGAACCTGGCGCATGTGTAAATACAGTGAAATGATGTGAAATGATATTAAAGTCCAAATATACAGACTATTGTTCCCAATCTTGAGTGGTCATCTGGTGATAGATGGTATCAAAATCACAGTTCACAGAGCAAAGAGGGGGGTACTGCCCCACACACTCAAGCTGCTAGTCATTGAAGAGGAGACGGTGACGTCATCCAAAACGCGCCGGAATCCCGCGAGGTACACGCGGCACCGAGGAGGACGTTTGGGTTGTGCTGGGTCGGGCACTTCTTTGTTTTTACACTCACCGTCTTTTGTGAGTATTTTATTTGTTTTAGGTAGGCGTCATTAAAGTTTTTTATTATTGCGCAATCCTTTGCCCTCTTTTGTCCCCACTGGAGGAAATAAGAGGCTGAAGGAACCCTGAAGCAGATCCAGGAAACTACGTTCCTGAAAGGGAGACCTGCCTGACGTCCACGGAAGCAGAGGATACCACGAGGGGTTCGTGTTACACCAGAGGCGACCAGGACTCAGAAGGCTCCAAGTACAGATTCTCTCCCCTGCATGCATCCTATCTACTTCTAGTAAGTAGGCATCTCATTGAGCTTTGATCATAAGGGCACATTTGGCAACTAGATATACCGCGCAATGTCCTGTTTCTCTGCTCTATGTCATACATCTGCAGGCTGAATATATCGTGAGGAGGACTGTTCACTCTTTGCTCTGTGAACTGTGATTTTGATACCATCTATCACCAGATGACCACTCAAGATTGGGAACAATAGTCTGTATATTTGGACTTTAATATCATTTCACATCATTTCACTGTATTTACACATGCGCCAGGTTCATGTCTATTTTTGTGGCAATTCTAATGTATTAAGCATATTATTTAGGAAAAAATCGTTATAAGAGAAACTATTGAGGTCATTTTAAGGGAAGGAAAGGTATACATGGATATACCAAATAAGAATACATGGGAAGGATGTTGATCCAGGGAGTAATCTGATTGCCAACATAAAGTGAATTAAGACCAATCCAATTGAAGTGATAGGCAGTGATATACACAAGTGATAAAGCAAACATTGAGTGATAATGTAAGTGCTCAAGAAATTATGATTAGCACTCACAAAAAATCCTTCTGGTGTTGGTCAGCGTGTCTTCTCAGCTGCTCTTCATGCTGCACCAATCCTCACAAATAAAACAAAACAAATACTGTACTGTACATAGCATAAAATCCTTTACTTAATGTGAAAAAAGACAAAGGATATAATGCTATGTACAGTATGTATTTTGTTTTATTTGTGAGGATTGGTGCAGCATGAAGAGCAGCTGAGATGACACACTGACCAACACAGAAGGATTCTTTGTGATTTTTTGGGCACTTAGATTATCACTCAATGTTTGCTTTGTCCCTTTTGTAGATCACTGCCTATCCCTTCAATTGGATTGGGCTTCACTTTTATTCATAGTTACATAGTAGATGAGGTTGAAAAAAGACGTACATCCATCAAGTTCAACCTATGCTAAATTTAGACAACAGATACTTTATCCTATATCTGCACTTACTTATTGATCCAGAGGAAGGCAAACAGAAAAACCCATTAAGGGGAAAAATAAATTCCTTCCTGACTCCAGGAATTGGCAATCGGATTAATCCGTAGATCAACATCCTTCCCATGTTTACTTATTTGGTATATCCCTGTATAGCTTTCCTTTCTAAAAACATATCCAACCTTTTTTTGAAGATATCTATTGTATCTGCCATCACAGTCTCCATGGGTAATGAATTCCACACTGTAACCGCCCTTACTGTAAAGAATCCTTTCCACTAGTTTGTGCTTTTATGTTTTCCTTATAGTAGTTTAAAACGGTTCTATAGAACGTCTTTAAAAGCAGCACCTTGTAGTTTAGGACACATAGTTACATAGTAGATGAGGTTGAAAAAAGACATACAATACGTCCAAGTTCAACCTATGAATTTTTAGGCTGTCGATACAGCTGGACTATAATATTAGATCACAGATTACCAAGTGTTGGTTTTGTTTGCACTTTTTTGTTTTATCTAAATGTAAGGGTGTGTTAGGAACCTATGTATGTGTCCGGAGGGAGTGTGGCGGGTTCCGCGGTGGCACGTTAGTACAGGGCGCCGCCATGTTGCGCAACCTTGCAGAGGGCACTGAGTGGAAAGGTCGCGCATGCGCAATGGAAGCGTGCGAACGACGGGCCTGTAAGGGAAAGGCTCCGTTGAGGAACTACAACTCCCATGAGCCCTAGAGTGGTCACCTGATGGAAGGAGCCAATCAGAAGGCTAGGATTACAGGGGAATGAAAGGGAAGCGTGGGTGAGAGACCACGCTAGGCAGAAGAGTTCCGGAGGGCGCTAGAAGAGGTAGTGTAAGTGCAGGGGGTCAGTGACCCGCCTGCATAGGACAGCTATCCCCGCAGGCCCTTAGGAGTATCCCCTGAGTCACAGTAGGCTGCTGTGCTGCAGGGACACCCTGTAGTGGAAGTGAACTGTCACTTTACTGAGTACCAGTTAGGGACAGAGCACAGAGTTGCGGCGGTTGCAGTCATCTGGGACCAGACGGCTGGACACCGTGACATCTGGAGGCCATGTGTCGGATGCGTCTGACCCTTTTTGAAGTTGGTACCGGTCACTGCCGTGACCGGAAGGTATTTACAACAAGTGCACCAACACCGGTCAACAGGTGCTGATCCCGCCTTAGGCGTAACTCTTTGGGGACACTAGTGAAGTGGCCAAAGGCCTAAGTACACAAAACAGTCTTATCTATTAAATAGGACACGGTGTGTGGGGCACGCAGTGATGGGACAGAGACATACTCCTTGGGAGCATGGCTGAGCCACACGGTTATAAGGACAATACTCTGTAGGAGTGTGGCAGAGCCACTTACGTTGCAAAGACATTACCAGTTAACTGAGTTGATTATAAAGTGGTAAGTGTATAGTATAAGGTTATATGTTTATATGTTATGTACTTATGCCATTGATAGAGTGCTAAGGTTTTATGCATACAGTAAATCGGATTGCAGTCATATGTGTGGTTATGGTTCTTGCCCAGGGGAATCTTACATGACGGGGATCCTGGGTAAGTGGAGGTGCTGCGCTAGATAAGTGTTACCCCAGGCTCCCAGCTAAGCGGAGGCTCAGATCTCCTGGAGCCACAGGTTGCGTACAGTAACCGTAGTCTCTTAGAGTGTCATAAAAAGGGCTACATAGTTGATTAAAAAAATAACAGTCACTATTTATCTAACACTACAGAACTGATTTATTTTAAAGAATTTTAAAGAATCGTAAGATTTCACACCTACTTTAAGTCCATAAAAAATTTTTTTGCCTTTAAAGGATTTCCCTAAAATTCAGTCTTCTGGATTGCAGCACCAGGAATGGAAATCCCAATAACAATGTAATTCCAGTATCTGCAAACACAAGCTTCAGCCTGAAAGTCTCACTGGTGAAGCTCACTCTGACATTTATGTGGCTGGAAGCAGGTAGCAAAGTACACGTTAAATCCATGGTCAGTAGAAAATAAAGAGCTGCTTGCTGCAAAAGATGTTCTCTAGTATAAGGTCTCCATCGTTCACATGACTTGGGAGCATCGATGTCTCTGCGGATCTTGCAATATTTCCCCTGGCCCTCACTGCGACTGGGCCATTCTTTCATTAGTAAACATTTATTACACAATGTGTGTCCCTCCTTATTGCGCTCTTATCGTTTGAAGGTGCTTTGGGTATTGGTTGTCAGAAGGAAATCTGGACAGAGACAATCAGTCTGGATCTGCACGAGAGGCATAATTTAAAGTATTATTGCATCATCATTTGTATTATTTCTTATTGTTGCCTTTGAGTGGTTGTTTTGCAGATTTTCTTATATTTATTTTACTGATATATTTGTGTATTACATGTTATGACTCCAGTGAGATGAATTCCACATTTTTTTCATACCTCTAATCACTATAATGGATCCACTATTCATTTGTATTTCCCTATTTTTCATACACGCATTATTCTTTTATTCCTATAGTACATGACTCATGTAGCTTCATATCTCCGTTCAGAAGAAATGCACGGCACTAAAAGCATATTCTTCCTTTGCATCGGAAATATGAACTAATTTCATTTACTAATTATTTGCATTCACAGTTTTACATTAATTTATGTTCTAAATAGGAAGGGAGACTAGCATCGGCAGGGCAACCTTCCTCACACCTTGTAACAGGGACTTATACCTTTTTAAATAAAGCTGCCTCTAGTGGTCTGAAAAACCAGCAGAGAGCTGGTTAATTGCATCTAGTCAATTAACAGCTCCAGCTGGGCAATCAGAGGAGTGTAAACCCCCCTGCTGGGGACAGACCAAAAAGACTCCTTAGCACACAACTGTGCTTACACAGGAGAACGAGGACTCCTTAGCACCCAACTGTACTGACATGAGGAGAGAATCATGAGCACAAAGGCTGTGCTGAGAGCAAGACACCCTGACACCACTGACCTGAAGGGAAACCTGCCTTAAGGTACCGCTTGAGACTTTGGGGTGGTAGGCTAGTAAGGGACTTTTCCTCCCAGTCTTGCAGATAGGGACTTCGGAGTGAGTTAGCCCTTACACAGGGATAGGTGTTTGTTGCTTTGTTTATTTTGTTTTGTATGCTATACAGTGTTTAAAGGGACAGGCTAAATTAAGCTATGTTTTAATTTCCCCAAAACTGTCTCCTTGTGTACGTCTGCACCTGCCTCTTACACACCTGTATTCCACTCACAGAGAGTTAGTTCCATTCTGTTGTCAACAGTGTAGCATTTGTGTCCCATTAACAGGTGGAGTCTTGAAGGCCTTACATTTTTTCCAGTGAATCAAGCCATTCTATTTCCCACTAATATACAGGCATAGTAAATGTGGGTCCTGAACCATATTGTTTTCATGTAAGACTTATGCTCTGCGTCCGTAAGTCCATCCTTTCCAACCTATTCGCAATCAACCCTTTGCGAGGATCTGAAGCTGTAACGGTGGATTTGTGTAACATTTTACTATTTTCTGGTACCTCTCAACCCCAGTATGTGCAGTAACACATTTTAGGAATGTCATGAATTATGTGGAAATAATTGCACTTTTCCTCTTGTGGGTTTTAATGAACTGTGCAATAATTCCTCTATAATTGCATGTAATAATACAATCAGGGCATTGAAATACTTTGTGCACATTTTTAATGTGTTAATGCTAACTTTTAAAATGTGTGCGGAAATCAATGTGTTTATGCATTGCTTTCATACAGTGCCCACTAAAACCCTAAAGTGACGAGGCAGCTTAGACCGCCCCAACATTATTTAAAACCAGAGACAGAACATGAAACACAGACAGAGCTCAGTGCACATCCAGTGAAACTTATACACGGTACAGTGCCTAAATATATATGTATAGATATCTATTAAATAAAATGGTCTTTTAGTTTAACATTTTGGCCAAAGTGTTGTAAGCCCCTGAGCCACTACACGGCAGACCACATCTCAAGGGTCCCTAACGCTAATATAAATTCTTAATAACCTGTGCATTACCAGGAAGAATGGTTTATAATAAATCTGTCAAAATTAGTTGCATAGTTCTAAGTCTGATTGAAGCTTTTATTAACCTGTACATTACCAGGAAAAGCACTCTGTATTAGATTTGTCACAATCATACTGCAAGCAAGCAAGTTCCCCTGAGAGTGGGAGATGCTATGGAGTGAGCTTTTAACCATTTAAATGTGGGAGGGGGTGAGCTTCAATTAGGTAGGAGGTAGCCACCCTCCAATCAGCCAAGTCCAGCTGAACAAGAATTGTAAAACATACAGGACACCTACAAGCTCATTCTTCCTGGTAATGCACAGGTTATTAAGAATTTATATTAGTGTTAGGGACCCTTGAGATGTGGTCTGCCGTGTAGTGGCTCAGGGGCTTACAACACTTTGGCCAAAATGTTAAACTAAAAGACCATTTTATTTAATAGATATCTATACAAATGTAGCGGTCATGTAAAATGCCTACAGTCATCTCTCCTGCTGGCAGCAAGGCCTGGTAAGTGTGGGCATGCCAGCAGTAATCATGGAGGTTTTCCCTCACACCCTGGTGGGGTGCCCTGTGTATGGATGGGACTGGTCACATGCTCTGACTCCATGGTTAGTGATGTCAGAGGTGTGTCAGCCTCAGAAGTTACATAAGGCACAGCACTGTGTCAAGAGTTAGTTCTGTCAGAGTTCAAGGCGAGTACAGTTGCTGGAAAGTTCTTGCAAGGTTCAGGAAGGAGTTCAAGTTCTGCAGAGTGTTAGTTATGTTCTAGTAACTCCAGGGGAGACTGTGTCCAGGGACCTGGCACAGGGCAGTGATTCCTGCGGGAATAGTGAATCCCTCATCTAGGTGACATACCTATCAAAGGGGAGCACGGGCGAGATGATCGGCTAAATACACCCATTGTGGAGGGCAGCTATGCCCACCGTGACAATAAAGATGGAGCTGATCAGAGAAACCCCTGTGTGTGAGAGTCCAATGATTAAACAGGAGGTTGCACCACCGAGGAGTTCCTCGTCAGGATCATCCCAATGCGGACGCAGGGACCCTGGTGAGGTGGAGGCGCTGCACTGGAACTAGGTGAGACTCAGCACACTACCTCAGCTGCCTGTCTGACGGGTCCTCCCCACACACCATCATGCGGGAGACTCAGGAGTCCTGTAGCCAACAGGTGCACCATCAGGCATATCTACACTGTAATGGGGTCCGGTTAGACCACAGGGGCCAATGTGAGATTGGGGGGGTCAGGCCGGGCCAGAAATACCGTTACATTTGGAGGCGAGCTGCTGAGATCAGATCTGTCATCAGGACAGGCTCTAGCTAGGCACACTGGGAAACAGGGATAGAGTCTGCTGCCACTTTATGCTGCGTAGGGACGGACCTAGGGGTGGTCAGGGGGCTGACGGGATATTGTCAGTTCGCAGGGACAACCTAGGGGCCTGAAAGGAGTGAGGGGTTTGGAGCGGGGCTATAGCTGACCGAGTCACCTTGAGGCAGTGCTAGTTGGTAGGATGCCTGAAGGGATAGCCTGTTAACATGGTCAGGAATCCTGGAGAGGGTCTGCGCTAGGCTGACCAAGAGAGGTAGACGCCCCAAGTACTGCATGGCAGAGCCAGAGTACCTAGCCCATTCCAGACACTCACCGTAGGGAGCACAGACTGGGAGGAAGGAGTCACAGCAGACACTGAGAGAGTGAGCCTAGCCTGAGGTAGTGCAACACTGGGTCACACCTAGATAAGGTACACAGGTGGTGGTGCATCTGAAGCTAATCTTTATTGTACCGGTGTGGTGGCTGCCCCGCAGAGCGGAGCCCCATGTACAGTAACAGCAGCGAGAAAATGGCGACCGCAAGAATGGAGGATCCGCGCGGTGCGGATAGTCCAAAATGGCGGACGGAGGCTAATGGAGAGAGCGCACATGGTGTGTGTGCGTGTAAAGAGGACATGGGACAATTGATGAAGCGGTACTTCAGTCTTTATCAGGAAGACGGAGAGGATCTACCTGGGTTCCTCCTGCGGATTGGAGCCGTCTTACAGGAGATGCGAAAGGGGGATCATATTAAGGCCACTGAGGTGGAGGTGTACTTTTGTGATCAAATCCTGAGAGGAGCGATACCTGACCATCCTGTCGTGGCTAAGATGCGGTGCTCCTGGATGCGGGGTGTCCCCCTGTCCTTCGGGAGGCTATTGGGTGAGATAGAGGAATATGAGGTTGCAGCTGCTGCGAATATGGATTGCAGAGCGATCCAAAATGGCGGTTCCCGCTACCCGGGGAGACCGCGTGGGCCAGTTGCAGAAAATGCTGCAAATGCAAAACTTGCAGAAAGTTGTCCGGGATTGGCGCCAAAAGAAGAATTCCACCCTGTTGGGGATAAGGGCGCGAAATCGGAGGCCACGCCCCCCAGGACTGTGAAAAGTTCAGCCCCTGTGCCGGGGCATCCAATTAACTTGTGGGACCCTCCCCAAATATTCACCAAGGGGAGGGGTCTCTATCTCTGCCAGCCAAGACCCGAGTTGTCTGAGGGAGGAGCTGGGTGTGAGCTTCCTGTCCCACAGTTGCGAGCTGGTGAACAGGAGAGACCATTGTGCAAAGTGTCTCCCGTAACCAGCACAACAAAGAGCGAGATGGACATTGGGGTATATCCCTATTTATTGCCAGGAGGCTCCCTGGTAGTCAAGGCGGGAGCAGACACAGCCATGCTGACGGCTGAATTCCCGCATACGGCCTGCAACGAACCAGTTGATCCCGGAGAATGGGGATCGCTCCTAGTGATCGCAACGGAGCCTAGAGAGAAAGGGGTCTACAACCGCGGTTGAGAACCCGGAACCTCACCGTCGGTCCCCTGCGGAAGTGCCACTACTAGTGTCGGAGTCTGCTTCATCGGACGAGGAGCAGGCAAGCCCGACCTCGGTGGTGATGCGCCTACCGGCGGACCACTACAGCGGTGCTGCAAAAGAACCAGCACTTAATTGTGTCGCAGCGGAGCGGAGTCTCGAGGCGCCGAGATTGCCTGTGCGGAGACAACCGGAGCAGCGGAGTCCCACGGCCGTGGTGACTTGCAGCGCAGAAGGAGGAGAGGATTCCATCCCGAGCCGACGGAGCGGTGAGATACATCCTTACCCTTCCCAGGCGCTGGTGGTGCCAACGGTGGAGGAAGGCCTAGCCCAGGCCCGAACGGAGCGGAGAGCAGAACCATCACTTCCGGCGGCGGATGTCGTTGTGGAGGAAGAGATCCCGCTTGGGGATCGATCGCAAGATGGTGGAGTATCCGGTTCCGGTGATGACGTCACTTCCGGCGGAGGTAGCGGAACGATCGGAGAGATGACAACAACGCCTCGGCGATCGGGCCGTGCTTCCCGATCACCTGTGTCAACAAAGAGCTGGCAGGCTGCGAGGAGAGCTGAGACGGGTGAGGCCCAACCAGCGGCACGTCCGCACAATGATACGGGACTATCCGAGGGCAGAGAGCGGGTCGGAACCCCGCGGATGCCCATTACCTGTCCCTATGCCCAAACCCATGCCCTAGATAAAGCCCCTGTCCCAGTCACCTTTTCCCGTGGGTCAACGTCCAGTTTGGGAATGTCGGGAGGGTCCCAGGGAACCGGTGAGGAACGGACTGGGGAGAGACTGAACAGCTATGCCTCTGATGGTGGGTCGAGGGGTGGCGGGCAGTTGGGAAAAGTATCCGAGTCCCGATGGGTACCTAGTGTGGCCGTAGTTAAGTCTCAGGATAGCTCCAAACAAGAGAGGTGGTTCAAAATTGAGCGCAAGGAAATAGAGTCCATGGGTACTGACATCTTATCGGGCCCAGTAGACCCTGATGAGCCCCTGTCATGGGTGTTGCCAGGGAGGGCAGGGAACGCAGAGCTGACTAGGAGCAGCCGGGCAGAAAGGGCCATTATTGCCAAGTACAAAGCGTCCCACAGGTTGGAGTACCTGTATGTCCCTGAACCCCTCATGGAGGGAGAAATTGAGTTTAAAATGGGTTCCACTGGTGAGGATAGGGGATATGGCACTGATGAGGAGGAAGGATCAGGGGAAGAAGATTGGGATCCTGGCGGGTTACATGAGAAGTGTCGCGCAGAGGGTTACAGCATTGCTGCTTTAAGCCCAGTGGACCATGCTGTGCGCAAGCCACCGTAAGAGGGTATGGTAGTACCACTAATGGATACTCCATAAGGGAGTAACCCGGGTTGTTATCATCCAAAGTTAGGATGTATCTGTTACTATGTGTGATGAAGTTATGTACTGTAATGTTGTGACTAATTATGTGTGTTCCATTTAACAGTGCTTCCTGGAAAGAGGTATACAAATTTAGGTCCCAGCGAGGACGATGGGATTCACCAGGGGGAGAATGTAGCGGTCATGTAAAATGCCTACAGTCATCTCTCCTGCTGGCAGCAAGGCCTGGTAAGTGTGGGCATGCCAGCAGTAATCATGGAGGTTTTCCCTCACACCCTGGTGGGGTGCCCTGTGTATGGATGGGACTGGTCACATGCTCTGACTCCATGGTTAGTGATGTCAGAGGTGTGTCAGCCTCAGAAGTTACATAAGGCACAGCACTGTGTCAAGAGTTAGTTCTGTCAGAGTTCAAGGCGAGTACAGTTGCTGGAAAGTTCTTGCAAGGTTCAGGAAGGAGTTCAAGTTCTGCAGAGTGTTAGTTATGTTCTAGTAACTCCATGGGAGACTGTGTCCAGGGACCTGGCACAGGGCAGTGATTCCTGCGGGAATAGTGAATCCCTCATCTAGGTGACATACCTATCAAAGGGGAGCACAGGCGAGATGATCGGCTAAATACACCCATTGTGGAGGGCAGCTATGCCCACCGTGACAATAAAGATGGAGCTGATCAGAGAAACCCCTGTGTGTGAGAGTCCAATGATTAAACAGGAGGTTGCACCACCGAGGAGTTCCTCGTCAGGATCATCCCAATGCGGACGCAGGGACCCTGGTGAGGTGGAGGCGCTGCACTGGAACTAGGTGAGACTCAGCACACTACCTCAGCTGCCTGTCTGACGGGTCCTCCCCACACACCATCATGCGGGAGACTCAGGAGTCCTGTAGCCAACAGGTGCACCATCAGGCATATCTACACTGTAATGGGGTCCGGTTAGACCACAGGGGCCAATGTGAGATTGGGGGGGTCAGGCCGGGCCAGAAATACCGTTACACATATATATATTTAGGCACTGTACCGTGTATAAGTTTCACTGGATGTGCACTGAGCTCTGTCTGTGTTTCATGTTCTGTCTCTGGTTTTAAATATATATTGCCATGCTCAGTAGCACTCCTCTGTGACACTTATATGCCTATATATATATGTTGTGGTTATTTTGGGGGTTCAATATGAGCTTGTAGGTGTCCTGTATGTTTTACGCCCCAACATTAGACAGATACATTTCAATGAATTTCAAATAAAAAGCCCTTTGTCCTCTTTTGTCAGACTATTTTAAAGCATAATAGTATGCTCTATGGTTTTCTTAAAAGCAGACTGTCAATACAACATACAACATACAACATGCACCTATGGTGTGCATCCGTTTTTTTTTTTTGCACCTTTTTCATGGGGGTTGGAACTCTTCAATAAGGTCATCCTTTGCATATTACATAACATACACAAATGTGTTACCCTGGAAGACAAGTCTGTGCCTTTAGTATATGATTTGACATGGAATTGGGCATATGGTCAAATGTTAGTGTCTATAGGTCCCACATAGAATCAATAAGTCCCACATAGAGTTTGGCTAACTGACAATGAGATAATACTTATCAGTAGGCACAGTCCTGTACCAGCAGCAAACAGCAAATGGCGCACAGCCAGGGAGCCAGGTGGAATAAAAAGTTCAAAGTCCTTTATTTCAGTACATGACTGATATCAGAACCCCCATGGGGACAAAAACGCACCTCCTACGCGTTTCGGACCAGTAGGTCCTTTATCAAGGAGTCCTGCCTGTTACTTTCTTTGTGTACTACAATCATCTCCTTAATAAGTCTACAAGCAATGGCATACAGTACCTTTATTTTGTTCAACAGAGCTTCTTTCCGGCAGCTTGAGTTGCCAGAAGACAAGTAGGCAGGTAGGTGATGTGATACATTATCTACATCATCAAGTACAAGGTGGCCCAAGATAAATAGGTCCCATTGTTTTGTAGAACAGCGGTTCATGTCTAGCATCTAGTTGTGGTGCCATGCAGTAAGGGTTAAGTCAGGGGGGCTCAACTCCACTCCTCAAGCTCCCCCCCCCCCAACAGGTCAGCTTTTCAGGATATAAGTACAGTCGAAGATTGCACCACCTGTGCTGAAGCAGGGATATCCTTAAAACCCAACCTGTTGGGCGTGGGGTTTGGTGACTGGAGTTGAGCACCCCTGGGTTAGGGTTTCATTATGCAGCTGACAACTGAAACGCAAATATTTCTCAATGTTTTAAAAGTTTCTGCATTCTATTTCAAATTAGAACAATTCTACAAAAAACAAATGGGATCTCTATATCTTTGGCCATCCTGTATTTTATTAAAGTGTGGCTAGTTATGAGTTTGAGAAAAGCAGTTGCAAAATCCAACTCTGGTTTCAGTACATAGTTTAATTTTTCTCATGACAAATCAATACTGATTGGATTCAGATTCCAAAACATATCACAACATGAAGCGCCAATAGGACCGGATATCAAGACATACATATATCTCCCTTCATACAGTAGCTGCATATGTGCCAAGAAGAAAAACTATTGTCTGCTGTGCCTCTTATATAAATGAACTAGCCACCCACAAGATAGAATTGTCTGAGATCAAGTTTGTGACCCTTATGGTGACTACTACACTATCATCAGTGATTGCAGTGTTAAAGAATAAAAATGGCTTTAGTTGCAGTAATATAATATAATTTACAATTTTTTTGAGACAACTGTTAAAGACCAGGTAGTACTTATTTCACACTGGGTAAAGAATGCTCACTGTAGAAAAGTAACCCAATGGAGATGGTATATGTAAACATGGTAACTTAATTAGCAACGCATGTTCTAGATAGCAAAGGAATCTTGTATGTTAACAAAGCAACAATAGGATGAGGGATTGAGTTCATGAAGTATGTATGAATATTAGATAGAGAAAGGTGGATGCTCTCCACCGGAAGACAACAAGACTGCATCTAGGTCAACACACTGGCCTTAAACTTGGGGAGCCCCAGCTGCTAAACTCTGTCCATGTGTAACATTTTGGTGTTGTCCTTGACTGTGACGTGACTCTTAAACATCAGGTGTCAGTCGTGATCAAATCTTCATTCTTCTACCTAAACGACATAGCTAGGATTTAGCACTTGATCCACCAGAGATTCATACTATGCTTGTCCATGCATTTGTGTCCTCACGTCTGGACTACTGCAATGGATTCTACAGTACCTGGGTCTTCCGGGAGAAAGAGCTGTGCCACCTGCAGCTGGTGCAGAATGCTGCGGCCAGGTGGTTAACTAACCCAGACCCATCTTCCCACATGACACCTGTTCTCCGTTCTTTGCACTGGCTGCCTGTAACATGGCAAATTTATTTCAAGATTGGCTTGTTGACATTCAAAGCTCTACATGACCAGAGTCCCAGCTATCAGAGAGCTTCTAGTGCCCTACACTCCCATCTGCTCACTTCAATCTGCAGATGAAGGACTCCTAACAGTTCCCAGAATCTCTTTGACTTCCTTTGGCTTTTAGCCACGCTGCTCCCCCTCTCTGGAACAGTCTGCCTCATACAGTACGAGAGGCCCCCTCTCTGGGAATCTATACAAACAGGCTCAAAACCTACCTTTTTACCCAGGTATTTAATTAATCAACTAGAACCTGCCTGGCATTTAATATCTACAGTACCACCCCATCCTGTATTGTATCTTTCCCTGTGTTTGATCTCTTTTATAAACTTAAATGTTTTCTTCTTCTTCTCTTTTTGTATCTATGAAGTCCCACTGGGAGAAAAGTGCTATATAAATAAAGTTATTATTATTTTGATTACCCAGTGGTTCATATTATACATAGAAACATCTTCAGTGTGGGACTAAAAATGTTCACAAAATGTTAGATTTGTTTTCAGAAATGCTATTTTAGGGACTGCCTGGACCAGATTTTGCAGAGGTGGCTGTTAGGCTGGTGGAATTTTACGAATCTAGCAATTAAAATGTTCTCTTTCAGAAACATTTTCGTAAAATTCCTTATATTCTTTAAAATCATAGCTCATCATAAATGACAACATGCTGTGTGCAGCAAATAAAAAAGACCAAGGTTTCCATTTCAAGAGAACAAACAAAATACAATGTCCTTGGGGAAAAGATTCTGAGCTTATATAAACTAACAGCGTTTTATTTATTTTTTATACTTTAATTCAACCTTGATATTTTGAAATCCTGTATATTAAACCTTAATAAGGTTGCGGGCCCTTTGTGTGTTTCTTGACAGGACACACAACTGGCATTCGCGAGCACAGGTGTATTGCATATTGAAATGTGCTTAATAGTATGCATGGCTTAGTATTATTCAGTACCTGTAAGAGCTAAATGCTACATTCCAAATGCGTGCAGCAGAGAGCAGGTACAGAAGCAGTGGGGACTGTTAGTCACAAAAGGGAAAAATGTGGAGGTGTGCACTGCAAGCAGGTATGAATAGCTGGACAAAATCCGTTTGAAAAAAGATTTATTGGTTAAAATACAAAACAACTCACTCCACGAATCCTCTGACGCGTTTCATACCATTAAGGTACTTCATCAAAGAGACTGTTTAGCAAACATATTTGTTTCCAAGTTATTGAAATGAATTGTGGTGCAACTCTGATTTGAGAATCCCTTGTGTAGAGTGTGTGTCAAATGTAATAAGAATGTATTATTTATGGCACACAAACTTATTGAATACTCTTGTTTTTACTTGTGAAACTGAATTGATACAAAAATAACTAGAGGGAAATGTGTAGAATCTATATATAATTATAACAATTATAGCTGTGCTTTTGTCCTGGTGTCGGTGTTGTAGTAATAAAGAAACATGGATATGTGTGTAGCCCTTGCACCCCCACCCCTAAGTGAGATTGGGTCTGCTTCCCCAGCTACTCCATATTTGGGGTGGTGCATACTTGTGTGGCAACAAGAGGGCTGAGTGCTCCGCGGTGTTGTGGGGCGAACAGGACAGGCTTTGCAGGGTACCTTATTCGTGGTTGCAGCGCCTCCAGTCAGCATGGGTCGTTTGGATGGAAGGAGAGTCCATACTGACACCTTTCTTGGTCCTTAGACAGTGAATCACACTGATGATGGTACAATGGTGTTTATTGTAGGTTCTGATCTTACAGCATTGCATGGCTTTCCCTTTGCATGGTGATGGTGCTCCTCCTGAGGCCTCCTAGGGAGACCATGGGTAGCTGGTACTCACTCCACAGGGGGAGGAAAGAGACACAGCTACTTTTGTGAGAGTGCCAGTATTTATACCATTGGGTGTGACTGTAACTCTGCCCCCTAACAAGACAGATCTGGATACTGACAGGCCATCACATCCAGTATGTGACCCAATCAATATCCACCCCTCAGACTGACACTCTCTGGCTGTTGCTAGGCCTTGCCTTGGATACATCAAATGTATCTAAGGCTGCAGTAGCAAACAAGGCCTTTCTGAAGGAATTAACCCATCCACTGCCTGCACTTAACAGGACTTACACTGATAGGGCCCAGGAAAAGAAGTAGCGGCCGGAGGCTAGGCTACATGTGCATTAAAGCTCTATACATCCCTTGAATCTACTTATTTGGCAGACACAGTGTACTGTATGCAATAATGTACTCATTTCTAAGCATATAAACATAGATACAAAGGGTCATATATACCATACAGTGCTACACCTTAAGAGAACTTATAGCACTGCTTAGTAAGAATGGCCTATTATGGCCCAATCAAGGGAATGGCTTCTAATGTATCTTCTAGAAGATGTATTAATATTAAGGAGTAGCATCGCTCAGTAAATATATGTCCAAAATGGTAAAACAACAAACTTCACATTTTTTTTAAAGATATATTACATTATCAGTGAGGTTTATGATTACAGATAACTACACTTAAAGTGCACATTTAGGTTGTTACATGTTTAAGGACAGACCAGAATAATTGTATTGCGAGTGTATATGGATGGGCCGTTAAGGTGGGGCAAAATCCCAGCCCTTTCTGAACTTCATAAATCTGAGTCAAACCAGACACCAGTTTAGATCTGTGGGCTCTCAAAATTCAATTTATGTTTTTCACTTGGGCTCAGGAACCCCTCAGGGCCCCTTCTCGCCTCAAGAATAATCACTCACAGCTTTGACAAAGTGACACGGTTGCGTGAAACACGTTAGAGGTCCCCTATGCTTTTTCTTGTTTTTAGCTGTTGCTGACGACCGAATAATTATTTGTCTATTTTGAGCGATCACGCCTCCATCCTTCTGTAGGCTGCGCTTATAGTGCCGGCGACAGTGACGCGATATCGCGTCAAAACATGCATTTCTGCCGTTGCGTGCTGTTATAGTAAGCGTGGCACGGCGGCTTGGTCACGATCGCTGGACGTCATCTCAATTTGACTTTTCTAGCGACCGTAGCCTGATGTTGTCGTCGCCGACACATCAGCGTAGCTTTGGCAGTGCACCGCCTTATTCTACCCCCATGGGAAGCACTTCTGGTACTTCAGATAGGTAACCTAACTGCAAGGGGCACTTCCCTATCTACAAAACAACAAAAGGGGCTACTACCTTATTACATACAGTAACTGTGTACTTCCATATTTACAAGTGAGCCTGCCTCTTCTCACTCTCCTTCTGGGATCTCGGGGTCCTAATCCCCTACTATTTATAACTACTAGTGACATCACTGACATTCTATACCAGGTGACAGGCTAGGCACTTCTAGAAGGTGGGTGGAGCTAAAAAAATACTTTGTGACCTATACTACTTGACAGGATGAACACCTGGAAGGTGGGCGTGGCTAAGCTTCTTGCATCAAATATGGGAAAGCGCACAGTACTTTGCAACAACCCCATACAGTTAACCCTTTTAGGGCCTTAACTCAAATGCCAATAGTAATCCCTGAGGGGTGTTACAAGTATTTATATTTCTGTTTGACTTCCAGACAGGGAGTGATTGTTCTGACAGAGAATAGCCGACTTTCTGCGCAACCTTGTTGCCAGTGCCTCGGCGGGCAGTGGAAACGAGGGTTATTTATGGGCTCGTTTAATACCATACAATTTTGTTTTGCCCATGTTTACTTGCTTCTCCCACAACTCGGTATAAAATAGTGTTTTCCTAGTTTAGGTAGATTGGAGGAATGGTCAAGAGTGTGGCAACATACAGTTTAATGCCAAAAAGTGCACAATAATGCCATTACGTCACTAAAATCCAAAAACATTGTACAGGACTAATGGCGCTGTAATGTCAACTACTAAAAAGTGGAGATGGGCAGAACTGTCAAAACCCGTTCTCGAGTATTTCCAGAGCTTTCCCTTAAAAATCCGTTCCGCAGGTTAAACTTTGTCTGTGGATTGGGTATTAAGAAAAACGAGTGGATTAATCCTAATCCGCCATTGGACACAATCTGGGTGGATTTTTAGGAATCCGCAGATTCCATATCGAATCCGAAATCCGCACTGTGGATTATTAATCTGCTCTCTCTTTCTCCCCCCCTCGGATTTAATCCGACCACGGATTATTAATCTGCTATGTGGATTGTTGGTCATAGAAAAAGAATTCCGGCCAAAGGGACCGATCGATCCGAGGCGGATTCACATCTGCAAAAAAAAATTGCCCATCTCTACTAAAGAGGAAAGGGATCTGGGAGTCATAATTTCAGCAGATTTAAAAGTAGGCGAGTAATGTAACAAAGCAAAGGGGAAAGCCAGCGGGGTGTTAGGGTGTGTAGGGAAAGGTATTGGCTGCAGGTTGTTAGGGTGTATAGGGAGAGGTATTAGCAGCAGTATGTTAGGATGTATAGGGAGAGGTATTAGCAGCGGGATGTTAGGGTGTATAGGGAGAGGTATTGGCTGCAGGGTGTTAGGGTGTATAGGGAGAGGTATTAGCAGCAGTATGTTAGGATGTATAGGGAGAGGTATTAGCAGCGGGATGTTAGGATGTATAGGGAGAGGTATTAGCAGCGGGATGTTAGGGTGTATAGGGAGAGGTTTTAGCAGCAGGGTATTAGGGTGTATAGGAAGAGGTATTAGCAGCGGGATGTTAGGATGTATAGGGAGAGGTATTAGCAGCGGGATGTTAGGGTGTATAGGGAGAGGTTTTAGCAGCAGGGTGATAGGGTGTATAGGGAGAGGTATTCACAGCAGGGTGTTAGGGTGTTTAGGGAGAGGTATTAGGAGCAGGATGTTACGGTGTATAGGGAAACGTATTAGTAGCAGAATATATAGGGAGAGGCATTAACAACCAAATGCTAGGGTGTGTTAGGATGAGGTATTAGCAGCAGGGTGTTGGGGTGTATGGGGAGAGGTATTAGCAGCGGGATGTTGGGGTGTATAGGGAGAGGTATTAGCAGCAGGATGTTGGTGTGTATAGGGATAGGTGTTAGGGTGTATAGGCAGAGGTATTAGCAGCAGGGTGTTAGGGTGTATAGGGAGAGGTTTTGGCCGCAGGGTGCTGGGTTGTATAGGCAGAGGTATTAGCAGCAGTGAGAGAGGGGGTGATGCTACTTTATTGATCATTGGTGAGACCTCACTCAGAATTCTGTGCTCGATTCAGGAGACCATATCTCCGAAAAGATGTAAATAAATTGGAGACGGTGCATGAGACATATCAGGAGAGACTACAGGACCTTTATATGTACAGCTTAGATGAGAGAATGGAGGGGGCAAATATGATGGAAACTTGAAATATATAAACAAATGCAATAAAGTACAAGGAGGGAAGCATAATCCAAAGAGAGAGGAGTGCTAGAACAGGGGTTATTCTCTGTAGCCGGAGAGGGACAGGTTAAGGGTAAATGTGAGGAAGTACTTCTTCTGGAAAGAGGGATGGATTCGTAGAACAGCCACCCAGCAGGTAGGTACTACTGTAATACAGTAAATCCAAACATGCTTTGGATACACATAAGGCTACCCTAAATCTGAAAGGAAGTCAAGGATCGAATAGGGTCTGAGTTTTACAGCAGATGGAAAGATGGGCAGACAAGGAGGGCAAAGTCATTCTTGTCTGCTGTCATTGTACGTTTCTATGATTTTAGTATTGCTTCATTAAAGCAGTTGTAGATAGCCAGTCTGAAATCTGAATAACAGGGCTTCTCTGCTGTTATGCCTTCTGCCTGAACACTGTTAAGCCAATGCATAAACTGACCTTTGGAGAATGAGGGACACTATTTTTGGTGTCTTTTATATTTGGAGGTCGAGGCCTTACTTGCTATACTGCCTTAATCGCTTTCCTAGCATAACGTCAGTACTAGAGTCACTATACATTCTTGTACACCTGTTGCCACCTTCCCCTGTACTGATAACGGTTGAGGGAAGGACATACCAGAGGTGGGCAAAAATGTTATTACTTATGAGCCAGACAGAATTATTGGAGCTGGCATTTTGTTAAGCGCAGGGGGAGGAATGGAAGTTGGGGCGCTCTGGATACCCCCCCCCCCCTCTCACGAACTATCATTGGCTCTGTTACTGTGTGTGTACTGTATGTCTGTGTGTATCTGAGACACACTGACCCACTGACTAACACACACACACATACACCGGCTGCCACTTTGACCCACAGACACACTCTGGCTGGCACTCTCACACAGATGCACTTTAACATCTTCCTCGGCTCTGACAAGCCCCGACCCCCAGGTCTCGCGTGCTTCTTCTTCCTGCTCTACAATCCCCCCACTCCTCACTGAGCTGCGCAGCGCTGACCTGTCAGTCATCACTGCGCACAGCACAGGCGCTAAGAAGGACATTTTAGGCACCTGACTGACCAGGCGCCACTGGGATATATATCTATATCTTGTAAGATCAAATGTTTGAATTTTAAAAAAAAATAAGTTTTTCTTTCATAATTTTTTATAACAGCAAAACACAAAACATTTTTATAACCAAAATAGCAGTGAAAAGGCCCAATCCTCTGAATTCGTGACTGATGGGGCCAGAAATTCATTTTGAATGAGTTACAAACTTTTATGAACGATCAAAATGGAAAACAAAATTCTCTGGTACTTAAAGCTTAATGAATCACATTATAGAGTTTATGAAACGCAATTAACTGTTTCTAAATTATACATTTGGAGAAGTTGCACGTTTAATTATTTATGTGGCACAATGCCAAACCTACACTTCTATCCTTCATTCGAAAGGAAATGAAATACAACGTGCTTACATATATTTACTGTATATATTACTTTATGCACAGGTATTTGGGATGCAAAGTGCATCTCACTCGTGTTACACTGACATCAACTTCTATAAAACAAGAGGAAATATATTGCACAATCGCCACATTTAAAACAAGCAGGGACAGAACTGCCAATACTCCAAATCCTTCCCAAGTGACTGAAATATACAGTATTTACTCAGCCAGTTTCCAGCTACAACGCCATGGAGGTGATGTGGAGCATGAATTCCATATCACAAAGAGACCTTCTAATCCTCTATTATTTAATATTTGTAGACACTGTCACCATTTTCAAGTGTCTTGCACATTGTATTGTATGCTGTACTGGCACAAATATACAGCACGTGTCCACTCAAACAGCCTCTGTTCATTTGCTATATTTTATGTTGTTCTCAAAAATGCTTTAATATTCATTTTTTTTTGTCTTCAATGATGTGAACATGTGCATGTTGATAAGAGGCAAATTATTATTTAAATTCTTAAATTGCAAGACAATAGACCAGAGAATATATGGCATCATTTCATTTTTAGGTACTTGGTGATTGTCGCTTAATTTCTCAGAGTGTTTATATTTTATTCCACTCAATATCTAGCCTTGAAGTTCCCTAATGTAAATGAATGTCATTGGCAAGTGTATAAAAACATCTAAAATCATATACTAGAAAGCTAACTAAAAGGTTGCGTTGGATGTTTCACTCAATACCTTATCACCACAAAATGTATTATTTATATTAGTAAATAAAACATCCAGTATAGGTGATCCAATTTTAAACAAGAGGTACTTGAAAACGGGTTCTGCTAAAACTGATCCCACCAATATATCTTTATAAATGTAAGTTGTCTGCAAACAATCACCTGGTTACCAATGGGGAAACATTCTGTCTACGTCTGTTTCCACTTATCAGTAGAGACGGGCAACTTCTTTTGGCGAATTTGGAAACAGTGGATCGGCCGGGTTCCTTTGGTCCGCGGATTTCAGCGGATCAATGTCAAAAAGCGCAATTCGCATTTTGCGGAATTTTTATTATCACCAATACCCTCCGTGGGATCCGCCACCTGTGGCCGGATTTGGAGAATCCAATTCGCGGGTTCAGCGATCTGTTGGCAAATTCTTAAGAATTCGCCATCGGATGGCTCAATCTGCGGATTGGATTCTCCAAATCTGTCCACGGGTTGTATCCAAAGGCGGATGGAAACCAACCAAATCCGTTTGTGGATTTTACACCGCGGAACTGATTTTTTTTGGAGGTAACATGAACAAAAATCGTATTTGAGCGGATTTGCCCATTTCTTCTTATCAGCTTGTCTTGAATTATATTATAATAGTTATGATTACAATAACATATTATTCTGGGTCAAATCTCCTTCTATGAAATACTTGAATTGAAAAATGTCTCTAATCAAAAGTAACCAGAACAATAAGGCTAAAAAGTGTATAATGGGAAATGGTGCATCAGTCTATGTAACATTTCCGCTGTGCTACCACTCATTACAGTACAGCCGACTGAAAAATAACCACAGCTATAACATATCAATCTCAATTCAGAGCACACGTTTAGATTGCAGGGTAATCATGGTTTTATTTCCAGGATAAAGCAACCTGGAAATCCTTAATAAAGCTCTCTTCAGATTCAGTTTAAAGTTTATTACAAACCTAAGTGTTCGTTTGTTCACCAAAAAAATGGGAATGTCTGTTATCTGACTCGATAGACAAAGGGCACTAATTATAGTTGCTATGGGCAGTAATGGTTATATAGCAATAAGCCGAGTTTCTACAGACTGTAGAGGCACTGACAACAAAGTTCTCCAGAAAGGCGGCTATTGTCGCAACGATCACGCGCGGTCTAGAAATGTAAATCCTGAATACCTCCAACTCTCCCTTTATTGCGACTTGAAAAGAAATCTGCTTAATATAATATCACAAACTGCCAGACACTTCCATGTAACAATCTCATTTGCCACAAAGTGTCCAAAACGTTACGGCTCATTGACTTGAATGGGCTGTAAGGTGTCTTCCAAGTACCTTCTGGCGAAGACTACTTAGTAAATAAGGATTTAAATCAGTAAAAAAACAGTAGTTAAAGGTGCAGTTCCATGTATTTCTTTTTTTCACATTTTTAAGGTTATTATTCCATCCTTATTTAATTTAAATCACTGTTTCCCAACTGGGGTTCCGTGACACCCTGGAGTTCTGTGAGAGGATAAAAAGGGTGCAGCGGAATTTCCCCGATCTCCCAGTGCAGGGAGAAAGCATGGCAGTTGCTAGGGGGCTGGGCAGTTTCTCCACCCTGTTTGGCTGCATTTTTCAGCAGCAGCCAATCAAGAAGTGGTATCAGAAGCCTTTGGGGTGCGGCCAAGCAGAGGAGGCAGCAGCATGGGCCATAAGTGTGTTGGGGTATTCTGTCATATTGTGTGTGTCCTGTGACCTCTCTGTCTCCTTTGACTCTCTGCCTCCTGTGACTTTCTGCCCCCTGTTACTCTCTGCCCTCTCTGCCTCCTGTGACACTCTTCCTCCTGTGACTCTCTGTCCCCTCTGCCTCCTCTGACTCTTTGTCCCCTCTGCCTCCTGTGACTCTCTGTCCCCTCTGCCTCTTGACTCTCTGACTCCTGTGACTCTTACCCTTTTGTCCCCTGTGACTCACTGGCCCTTCGGCCTTGTGTGACTCTCTGCCACTCTCTTGTGACTTTCCCCACTGTCTTCTGTGACTGGCTGTCCTGTTGTGGAGTGCCCAGAGAAACCAAAAGGTTGAAAACCACTGGTCTACATAGTCTATCAGTTTAAGATGACTACAGTGGAACCTGTGCATCTCACATACTAACATACTGTATCCTCGTAGCAGCCATTTGGGTCATCTCTGTCCACAAAGTACTTTTAGAAAAAGAAAGACTTTTTATTTATTTCGTAAATGAGTACAATCCATGGACTCTGGGTCGTGGTGTCTACTACAAAACAAAATAACAAACTGGGATTGAACCTAAAAAAGGATGACTTGTAGTATGTGTTTGTATTATTAAATGTACATTTAAAAGTATTGAGCTACAGTGTAATAACAGAATAAGTTGTAGCCCAAAACACTGAAGCAATCATTAGTCACCTTGGTCTTATTACCAATGGGGGCTGCTACCATTGGTAGACTATTTGATTGTACTCCTCTTTATTTGTTTATTTGTAGAATTGTGTAGTTTGTATGTTTCACAGATTGGTCCTTTACTGCATATTCCAGTGATGCTATTTTGGGGGACAAAACTCAGACTTTGTAAATCATAAATATCCTTGAAAAATAAACTGGTATTCCATTCATTGGCCAATGTTTATCGCCAATGTATTTCTAGCAGTTGTGGCTTACATTGAATTTTATTACAAGGGTTGCATTTATTTTATTCTTTATTGTTTCACAGTTCAGATCCTGTATTTTAAATATGAAACCCCTCACTGATTCACTGCATGTTAGGTCAAAAGTACCGCCAGTGCATTGCAGATTATATTTTCTTGTAAAATGTCTATGTAGATAACCATTTGTCATATTCTAATTAGTTAATTACTGAAACAGATAGTGTAGTGAAATTACTATCATTATTGTTTAATCTCTTATTTAAATTATTTAGATAATATAAGTAGGCATTAGTATAGAGTCTGAGACTGGATTTTCTGTATTGTTTGCATTCTCTATCATTTAATCTATGTTTAAAAATAGTCAACATTTCTCTGAAATCATAGTAACATAATCTACCAACTGGACCATATCCTGCCCCTTTGACATGTTGTGTAAAACCTAGACTCTACTTGATCCTAAACTTTGGAGTGATGTGTTAATGCAGGGGTGCACAAACTTTCCCCCGTGCGCACCCCTGCCTGCTCTCCTCGCGCCTCCCCCCCCCCCGCTTGACCCCGGCATCAAATGACGTGTGGGGGCATGTGATGTCATGTTGCCATGGTAACGTGACATCACGGGACCCCCCCGGCGTCATTTGATGCCGGGTTACCAGGACGACGCTTCGCTGGAAGGGAAGGGAAGTGTGTTACAGAGGCCTCGTGTGGTCCCCCGGCATTTAATTTAAATGCCTGGGGGGAGAGCGCGGGACCTCTATAACTGCCGCCCCCCCCCCCCTGAAAATCTAACTCCCCCCAGTTTGCGCACCGCTGTGGTAATGCATTGGTTTCTTTATCATGTAAATACCAGTTTGCAAGGCTACAATAATATGCAATTCAACAAATGGATGATTGTGTTTGTTCACTGGTGTCCCGTGTTTATACATTCTATGCTTTTAGAAATACAAGGTACTGTACTTGTTTCTGATCTTGTCTTTCTTCCACTTCTAGTCTGTGTTTATGTATCAGGACCATTCTGACATTTGTTTGGTGCTGAGAGATATTTTCAGCATAATGTATCAAGTTATTTTGCACCTATGCATGTCACCTTGTGATTTGGGCTTCACATAATATAATGGGATAAAGCAAATACTGTTTCTCTGTTAATAATTGTATTCCCTTTTATGTGCCAAAGATAATGTAACAGCTAAAGTTCGGTCAGAAAGTTGTGAGTAAGCTACAAATGTAGCCAGACTTCCTGTCCCCATGACCGAGAGAAACTAAATGTCAATTTCAGGGATTTATTAGGGCTATGCGCATGCGGCGTCCACGAATGAGCTGCGGACGCAAAAATGTAATTTTATTGGCGGCTGTAGTACATTGTTGTAATAGTAAGCAGCTCAAGTGTGTCTTTAATCTTAATATTACCCAGGGGTGCACAAACTGGGGGGGCGCAAGATTTTCATGGGGGGCGGTGGTTACAGAGGCCCCGCGCTCTTACCCAAGGCATTTAAATTAAATGCCGGGGGGAGGCGTGAGGCCTCTAACTCCCTTACCTGCTCTTCAATGACACGTTGCCATGGCAATTCAGTGTCAAATAACGCTGCGGAGTCACGTGATGTGACGTCACATGACCCGTGGGTCATTTGACTCCGAGTCCTAGGAGAGGGTGGGTGTAGAGGGAGAGGGGGATTGGCCCGGTATTAAAGGGGTTGCACCCCATATGGCCCCCCCGACCTCACCAGGGTGGCGAGGGGTTAACTGGACTGCGGTCTAGGAATGTGGCTTTTACCTTGCTGCAACATCCAAATGTGTGTTCCCCTGTTATAATGTATTGTCACCATTCCAGTGTCTGCACCAACACACACTGGGATCCATTCGGGAGGAGAAGGGTTAATAGTTAGGAAGTGATTATAGCCCTTTGTTCCATGTTCCCGCCTTGTCAGGCTCCATTTTGCAGTTTCCCATAGGCCGCCATTGCAACTCCATTGAAACCTATGGCGAATCCGGCGGTTTGGGCCCGTTTCCATCGAAGACCAGCAGGTGGCGCCCGAGAGGAGGAGCGGCGGTTCCCCACTGTAAGTCAATGGAGCCATTCATTTCAATGGCGATTCCTCGATGCCGACCTCCAGGAACGGGTTGGCAGCCATCCAAACCGCAAAACCGGATACAATGTCTGAAAAAGAGCTTTTATCACACTAGTTCAAGGTCAAGCACAATTGGCGTGGGAAACCTAGGTTCTAGGTCACCCAGGAATAAAATTATTTTTGCCCCTAGATCCTAGCAACTCCCACACTCGACCACCACCGGGTCCGAGAGTCAGGGACCCCCATAAAGGGTCACGCTCGCCAAGAGGGTCGCGCCATTGACTCCAATGGCGGAGGGAAGAGCAGCGCGAGCAGCGCGAGCCGAAAGCCTAAAATGTGGAAGCCTATATCTCCGGTTCTGAGAAGACCAGAGGGCTGGGATTTGGGTCACATGTAGTCACTGTTCCGGCATGACTGCATGGCCCTTTCCAGCCCTATCCGACCAACCAGACGGAGTAAAGAATTGTGATTTTCCCCATAGACTTCAATGGTGGCGTTACTCCATTGAAAGACTATGGCGGAGGAGCCCTATAGACTTCAGTGGCGGAGTTGCCCCATTGAGGGACTGTAGCGGCGGAGCCCATTGGCTTCAGCGGCGGAGTTGCTCCGTTGGAAGCCTATGGCGGCGGAGCCCGTTAATTTCAATGGGAGAGAGTGAAAAGCAGAGATTCATTTTTAGAGCGGAGAATCCTGCATTAGAGTAATGGAGGTTTTGAATTGTATTTGTGTATCTCCGGCTCAGAGGGTCGCAGCGAGCTGAAACTTGGCCACCATGGAGAGCCACCTCCGGCATGAGGGACTGGCAAGTTTCAGCCCGCTTGGCCCAGCCGAACGGATTATTTTAATATGTCTTAATATTAAAAACTGTATTGGATTTCGAAAAGGGGACAAAAGCCTGCAAAGGTTTCTGAAGCTAGTTAATGTAAATGCTCAGGGGGGCGACCTATTGTCTACAACAGACCCCCTGATCAAAGGCTCAGCCACCCTAGCTGTATATATTAGCACGGAGAAATGCAGGCTTGAGTGGTCTGTAAGTGCTATAATTCACAGTGACTAAAAGAAAAAATGGTGTATATAGCGCTAAAAATAAACAAATAATATTATGGTGCAATATTGTGAACTACAAAGTGAATATATGAGATATTAACTAAATAAGACAAGGCTGCCAGGAAAAAACTAACCAAAACACAGTTAGTGCAAAGCACAGAAAGAAACAATACAGACCGGCACCTCAATGTCCAAATGGAAAATAAGTGAGTCCAAGGATATGCTGCAATGTCCAATAAAGATGATCCAGTCGTTAGACAGCAGGCTCCACAGCAGCAACCAAGGTATAAAATGCAGGGAAGATAAAAGGAAAAATCATAGCGTAACAAGGTATGAACAAAACATATAACACACATACACAGACACACAAACACTTACAACAATAACAGATAGGCTGACTAATAACAGAGAATTTATTAAACAAATATAAAAAGGCAGAGAACTAACGGAGCAGGTCTAGGATCCGGTGTGTAAAACCGGAATCCTACCTACAGGAAATCCAAAGATTACAGGCAGTGGTGTATAATAAGCGTTGTCCGGCGGCAGCTAATGGTGGACGCGTGGCACTTTAGGGAAGGGCCTTTGAGAGTTACAGTGTGTCAGCGAACTCTATCAGGAGCAGACCCCTGCTGAAATCCACAGCTTCATAAAGCAGGAGAAGCGAGTTCGGCAAGCGGCTTCATCTAGTGTGACGTAATTCCGGTCGCGGACGGGAAGCATCGCGAGAAGTGGTCTGCAGTGACGCGCAACCTGACTTCGATCAGAAGAGGTGCCTGCAGCCTTCCCTAAAGTGCCACGTGTCCACCATTATCTGCCGCCGGACAACGCTTATTATACACCACTGCCTGTAATCTTTGGATTTCCTGTAAGTAGGATTCCGGTTTTACACACCGGATCCTAGACCTGCTCCGTTAGTTCTCTGCCTGTTTATATTTGTTTAATAAATTCTCTGTTATTAGTCAGCCTATCTGTTATTGTTGTGTTTGTGTGTCTGTGTATGTGTGTTATATGTTTTGTTCATACCTTGTTACGCTATGATTTCTCCTTTTATCTTCCCTGCATTTTATACCTTGGTTGCTGCTGTGGAGCCTGCTGTCTAACGACTGGATCATCTTTATTGGACATTGCAGCATATCCTTGGGCTCACTTATTTTCCATTTGGACATTGAGGCGCCGGTCTGTATTGTTTTTTTCTGTGCTATAATTCACACCTACAGAGAAATGGTTTCCTGACCAGATCCAGGTCTGGTAGACAGGCCGGCGCCCTGACTTTTGTGTGTGGCTAAAGAAATGAGACCCCCAGGGCCAGAAGTACGCATGTGCCAACTAGCTAGGGGGCATGGGTTATCAATGTTCCCACGTTAGAGATTGGGTGCAGTTAATTGTTCTCCAATGGCCAGCACTCAATGATAGGTATAGGACTGGAATTACATATAAACTGGTGTCAGCCCTATACCCTTTGTCTTCATTTGACCAACTACTTGATGCCTGATTGCTGTTGAATTGCTAATCCTGTTTTCCTGATTACTTCATCATTCCAATCCCTAAGTAAGTGTATTTCTTGTCTGTTATTTGTATTATCCTGTGTGTTCACCTTCTTTAAGGAATACATTCTCTTTATTATATCTAAGTCGTGTTCAGTTCAACTCAGTTATTTGGCGTATATTATAGCCTATCACAAGTTACCGTGACAGCGGGGGTGTGAGCGCTGGGGCTGCCAGGCAGGGGGGCGCAGCTCTGGAACTTTGCTTACCCCTGATGTAACCCATCCCTCATTCCCATTTGTTTCATATCATATCCCATTTATTTCAATGTAACCCATCACTTATTCCCATAAAAACTTTAGATGGCTAAAAAGTATCATTAAAGAATGACATTTTTTTTATTAGAGTCCAGTAAATGATAGTTCAGAGATAACCAACAATGACTTAATGTGAAGTAATACAATCTTCAATCTTTTTCCAAATATTCAATCTTCTTCACCCGACATCTTCTTTGGGCTGGCTCTTGTGCAGTTTCACCTGTAAAAATAATTGTGAGAATGCTATTAATTAATAATCGAGAAGAAATAGATGCATGAATTACACTGTGTGGAAGGCGTACTACCGATTATTAAAGTGTGCATGCGTGTAGTATGGAGCCTGTACAGTATGTAACGAAGAAAAGTATGTGGTTGAATCAAAACAAACATCAAATATATGAACCCTGACTGGTAAATTATTTTTTATTATTAATTTTAGTTCTGTATTTAGTTCTGTCGAGAGCTATGAAATGCATAAATTAAGTTACTAAATCTATAACCCTATTTTGTCTGACATCCGTGTCAGCATATGCATTATAGTTATGCAGTGAATAATTCCATCAAAGAATGTTGATGCTTTTTAAGTAGTACAAAAATATATTCTTAATTAACAGCCTGTGGAAGCCGGTAAAGATTCATTCTGTACCACAAATCACCCGGCATCAAATAGATTGACTGGCATATAAAATAATAATACGGCAGAAAGATGTTTTAACAAAGTCTTTTCCATAGTATGTATTTAATGAGTTTTAGTTGGGTAATTTTCATTGCTTCTTCAGGACTTTTCAATTTCACTGAGACTAATTTGTAACAATAGTTTCCTAACATCAGCAGTTTAGTTTGCTAACATATTTCTCTCACTGTTCTTTTGTGATGTGGAATGTGTTGAAGTCAGTCTAATTTATTGTGCCAATAGGAAATAGATTTGGAAAATGTATGTCCAAAAATAAGTACATTTTGAATGTACGTGGGGTGAATTAATAGTGGAAGAGGATAAATGGAGTTTTAAGAAACTGCTTTAAATTACGAGATACAATTAAGGTTGGCTTTGTATAATGGAGAAGCCAACCAAAATGAAAATTGAGTGTCGGTCTCTTTTTATGAGAGGAATTAAACACAAATCAGACACATGACAAAGAATGCCAGGGAGGTGAATGTAGTGTGCGCACTTCTACAGGTGCGCCGACAAGTATTCTAAAACTTGCCTTGGAAAATCTGGGGCTATCACCAACAAGACCCAGGTATATGCTGGGTACATGCTGCAACATTTCGGTGACATTTCGGCAGAGACTAATGGCCCATCGGATTAACACAGTAGAGGTCCCTGGCAGTCCCATTCAGTTTGAATGGGACTGCCAAGGACCCCCGCTGTTAATTCGATGGGCCATTAGTCTGTCTGTAGAAATGTCACTGAAATGTTGCAGCATGTACACAGCATGTACCTGGGTCTTGTTGGTGATTGCCCCAGATTTGTTTTAGAATACTCGTCACATACAGAGTCACTGTCGGACAGTTTAAAAAATAGGGTAAAATAAAATGTAATTTGTCAAGCAGGTAAGATGTAGAAACTGAAGTAGCACATATTATTCAGCACTGAAGTCCTGAGCTTATGTAGGACAAACATTTGCACAAGACATACAGTATGCGATTTGTATTTAGAAGTCATACATTTGAACAAAATACATGTATGGGTCAAAGGTCTCATTCTTAAACTTAGTATATACTGTACCAGTATATGGTACACAAACATCCCTGTTTGGGCCCCCCTACCTGCCCTCCACTCCTGGTTGTGCGCCCTCTGCCTGCTCTCCCCCCTTGCTCACGACCCCCTACCTGCTCTCCCCCCTGCTCGTGCCCCCCAGTCTGCGCCCTCATGCCTGCTCTCCCCCCTGCTCACGCCCCCAAGTCTGCACTCGCCTGCCTGCTCTCCCCCTGCTCGATCTCCCCCCTGCTCATGCCCGCCAGTTTGTGCCCCCCACGCCTATTCTCCCCCCTGCTTGCGCCCCCCAGTCTTCACCCCCCTATCTGCTCTCCGCCCCTGCTTGCTCTGCCCCCAGTTTCTGCACCCCTCTATTAGTATATGGTGCTAAATGATGCGCTCTTGTGAATATTGCAATTATGTACAGTTAGACGTGACAAGAGAGATTTGTGGTGGATTTGTCTGTTTGCCAAACCAATTTTGTCTGTCTCCGGCCCATATGGCAGTGATGGGGTTAATCTCGTGTTAATTGGTAATTTATTTCCTTGCAGGAAACTAATGAAACTGAAATTGTTAACTGAAAGCTTGTCCATACCAGCTCACTTCTAATGCTACCCCAGAGTGTTGTAAAGGGTTTTTATTGATTTTCCAATAAGAACAATGATAAAGAAAGCAATCTGAGTCTGTGTTTAGTTTTGAATGCTGCTTACAGTACTTCATTGAAGGTTTGTATCAAATTCCCCCAAAATGGGTCCAAGTGCAAAGCAAAAAAAAGAGAAATAGGGAAAATGTAAAGGATTCCAGATGCAGAATGTGAAACATCTTATTTTAAAGCAGCAGTTCATGCAATATTCTGTGTGTGTTTTAAAAAAAAAAAAAATCAGTTCTGTACTATAAGAAAATACTTGTAGCATTAAAAAAAATGTTTTAAAGACCTTTTTAATGTTTCTAATGTAGGAAGCATTTACAAAGTGACAGCCCCCTTCCGCTTCTGATAGGCTCTGGCTCTTGAGCCCCGCCCTCTCTCTAGCAGTGCACCAATTATATCTAGTAACTGCCCAGTCAATCATATTCTAGGACTACATTTCCCATAATGCTGTGCAAGAACTGAATTAAATAACCCAGAGCAAAGCGATTGATTACAGGAGAACGGATCGATCTGCAGCTTAGCTAATCACTTGTCAGTGTGCAGATTGTATTGATGCACATATTAAATGGGAAAATATATATATTTTTTTTTAAACTGCAGCTTGAACTACATCTCTAATATGAGTGCTGAGTAGTTGTAAAATTCACAGAGGCAGGGAGAAACACTACCAAAAAATAACACTCACAGACACACAATTACACACCACGAAGAAGGAAGATATAGCACAGACACAATAACACACCATGGAGAAGGAAGATATAGCACAGACACAATAACACACCATGAAGAAGGAAGATATAGCACAGACACAATAACACACCATGAAGAAGGAAGATATAGCACAGACACAATAACACACCATGAAGAAGGAAGATATTGCACAGACACAATAACACACCATGGAGAAGGAAGATATTGCGCAGACACACTAACACACCATGGAGAAGGAAGATATTGCACAGACACACAATAACACACCATGGAGAAGGAAGATATTGCACAGACACACAATAACACACCATGGAGAAGGAAGATATTGCACAGACACACTAACACACCATGGAGAAGGAAGATATTGCACAGACACACAATAACACACCATGGAGAAGGAAGATATTGCACAGACACACAATAACACACAATGGAGAAGGAAGATATTGCACAGACACAATAACACACCATGAAGAAGGAAGATATTGCACAGACACACTAACACACCATGAAGAAGGAAGATATTGCACGGACACACAATAACACACCATGAAGAAGGAAGATATTGCACGGACACAATAACACACCATGAAGAAGGAAGATATTGCACAGACACACAATAACACACCGTGGAGAAGGAAGATATTGCACAGACACACAATAACACACCATGAAGGAAGATAGTGCACAGACACACAATAACACACCATGAAGAAGGAAGATATTGCACAGACACACTAACACACCATGGAGAAGGAAGATATTGCACAGACACACACTAACACACCATGAAGAAGGAAGATATAGCACAGACACAATAACACACCGTGAAGAAGGAAGATATTGCACAGACACACAATAACACACCATGAAGAAGGAAGATATTGCACAGACACAATAACACACCGTGAAGAAGGAAGATATTGCACAGACACACAATAACACACCATGAAGAAGGAAGATATTGCACAGACACACAATAACACACCACGATGAAGGAAGATATTGCACAGACACAATAACACACCATGAAGAAGGAAGATATAGCACAAACACAATAACACACCATGAAGAAGGAAGATATTGCACAGACAAACAATAACACACTGTGGAGAAGGAAGATATTGCACAGACACACAATAACACACCATGAAGGAAGATATTGCACAGACACACAATAACACACCATGGAGAAGGAAGATATTGCACACACACAATAACACACCATGGAGAAGGAAGATAGTGCACAGACACACAATAGCACACCATGGAGAAGGAAGATATAGCACAGACACAATAACACACCATGAAGATAGAAGATATTGCACAGACACACAATAACACACTATGAAGAAGGAAGATATTGCATAGACACACAATAACACACCATGGAGAAGGAAGATATTGCGCAGACACACTAACACACCATGGAGAAGGAAGATATTGCACAGACACACAATAACACACCATGGAGAAGGAAGATATTGCACGGACACACAATAACACAACATGAAGAAGGAGATATTGCACAGACACACAATAAAACACCATGAAGAAGGAAGATATTACACAGACACAATAACACACCGTGAAGAAGGAAGATATTGCACAGACACACAATAACACCATGAAGAAGGAAGATATTGCACAGACACAATAACACACCGTGAAGAAGGAAGATATTGCACAGACACACAATAACACACCATGAAGAAGGAAGATATTGAACAGACACACAATAACACACCACGATGAAGGAAGATATTGCACAGACACAATAACACACCATGAAGAAGGAAGATATAGCACAAACACAATAACACACCATGAAGAAGGAAGATATTGCACAGACAAACAATAACACACTGTGGAGAAGGAAGATATTGCACAGACACACAATAACACACCATGAAGGAAGATATTGCACAGACACACAATAACACACCATGGAGAAGGAAGATATTGCACACACACAATAACACACCATGGAGAAGGAAGATAGTGCACAGACACACAATAGCACACCATGGAGAAGGAAGATATAGCACAGACACAATAACACACCATGAAGATAGAAGATATTGCACAGACACACAATAACACACTATGAAGAAGGAAGATATTGCATAGACGCACAATAACACACCATGGAGAAGGAAGATATTGCGCAGACACACTAACACACCATGGAGAAGGAAGATATTGCACAGACACACAATAACACATCATGAAGGAAGATATTGCACAGACACACAATAACACACCATGAAGAAGGAAGATATTGCACGGACACACAATAACACACCATGAAGAAGGAGATATTGCACAGACACACAATAAAACACCATGAAGAAGGAAGATATTACACAGACACACAATAACACACCATGAAGAAGGAAGATATTACACAGACACACAATAACACACCATGAAGAAGGAAGATATTGCACAGACACACAATAAAACACCATGAAGAAGGAAGATATTACACAGACACACAATAACACACCATGAAGAAGGAATATATTACACAGACACACAATAACACACCATGAAGAAGGAAGATATTGCACGGACACACAATAACACACCATGAAGAAGGAGATATTGCACGGACACACTAACACACCATGAAAAAGGAAGATATTGCACAGGCGCACAATAACACACCATGAAAAAGGAAGAAATTGTACTCCAGTGGGTGACTTCTCACAGCCGGATCATTCCATAAATTATTTAAAAATCCAAATCCTCAATGGAATGTTTAAAAGTATCAAGAATGGAAAACATTTCAACTCAAAATGATAATACACTTTGACACTAAAACAGGGGGACTTAATGTTGATATGGGGTTTTTAACCCACTACCATAATTTTTTGTAATGTTCTATAATTTACAAATAATATACAGTAATAATATAAATATTCCATTATATACAAATAATCGCTTACAGTTTTTATGACTGCCATTTTACAGGAGTTTACATTGTTGCATTGAGGAATGGATGTACTGTACATGAGTACCGTAAGCACCGTAAAGATAAGTGAAAATATTCTAAACTAACTTTATATATATATATATATATATATATATATATATATATATATATATATATATATATATATATATATATATATATAGCCTTTGTAAGTAGGGACGAATTCTAAAATTCGTCCTTAATATTTTCACTTATCTCATAATATATATATATATATATATTTTTTTTTTTTAAATAATTAGAGCTATGGTCTTTTCCCATAAAGAATTTCCTGTGTTGAGAAGAGAAGTGCGGAACATCAGCAAAATGAATAACATAAATAACATTTGCATGGGGAGTTACTAGGTAATGTAGTTCTTCGTTCAACTCGACCTCAGTAAAAAGGTGTTTGTTTTCTTTACAGAATGCTGGACAAGAAAATGAAGTGGACGTTGCAAAAACTACTGTCCTTCTGGGTCACAAATCAGTTATCATCTAGTCTCATCTCAGAGGAAAATCAGAAGAACCCTGCGGTAAGGCTTAGGACATTATGGAAAATCAAACTATTGTTCGGCTCTGGAATAGTGAACTATGTTTTATATTGCTGCTCAGAACTCTTAATTTCAATCTAAATATTTCACCAAAGCACAGTAAGGAGTCACTAACGTTTTAAATGATGAGCACTTTCAGTGGCACTGGGATGTTAATCGGCCTGACGACTGTGTCTGTCACTCTAGATATTAGTATACACAATGGACTGATGGCCTGGCACATAAACGGCAATGTAACTCTAAACCAGAGCTTGCCCACAGCTGACCCTGTTAATGCATCTGAGGTGGAAGAGGTCTCCCACTCATCATTTGCAGGCAAGAACTGGTCTGCCCTCTTGACGTTGGTTATCATTATCCTGACAATAGGAGGCAACATACTTGTCATCATGGCCGTGTCTCTAGAGAAGAAACTTCAAAACGCTACCAATTTCTTCCTGATGTCCCTAGCTGTGGCAGACATGCTGGTGGGAATTTTGGTCATGCCAGTTTCTCTTATTACAATTCTGTATGGTGAGTAACCATATTCACTTCCGTTTTGCTTTGTTGGATTTAACTCAATATTTGTCAACGATAGATTATTTTTCAGATTTCCTAACTTTTTCATGGATGCATTTGTAACAATAGGTAAGTATAAATGTAGTAGTGTTCCTATTTCTTCTTGCACGGTTTCTTTTAAACATGTGATGTTCTCCCTCTGGTAATGGATGTGGAAAGTATAAATGTTTAAAGTCATTGGTTGTACTTAGAAGGACATTACCAATCACGAGGAACCACACCGAAAAAGATTTGTCTTCTTCCTTCTCCAAGTGAATTACCTGCATTTAGTGATGGACGCTTTGCATTTTGATGAGATGCAGCCCATAGCTTAGTGTTTTCACCTAATTTATCACGCCTGCATTTTGGGGGGGGGGGGGTTAATGGGTGCTTTCACTTGCAGAGAAAGCAATCCACTTCAGCAAGACACTAAATCAGTGGCCTTCTGCTTACAGGAGTGAGGCTGAATCACTAGATGAAAAAGCTGCAGAATGCTGAACTGCAAAAAAAAGTTAGATTTTTATTGTGTCTCAGCTACTGCAGTGAATTTAATTTGTGCTGTAGGGCATGCAGTGAAAGAGAAAATCAAACCTGGTGTGGTTCTTGTTGAATATCACGAAAATGTTCTGCAGATTGTTACGCCGTTGTAAATAACAGCTCCCCTTTGCATTTTTTTTATTCTCTCAGTTACATTTTCCTTGGGATGATTAGCTGGACACACTGGTCCACGAAGCATTCCATTTATCCATATAAAGTGTTTAATATACATTTAATCATCAGGTAATCGAACATATAAACATAATTAGGGATCGTTAGGAGTCCCTTTTCAGGATACTGCCAGTAATTATAATATGTGATACAGCCAGGCATTCTGTTTATTAAATGTGCAGACATCCTGTGTTCTGCAAATCTAAATTATATTATCCAGCAAAAACCATGTGATCCATATTCCTAATCAAATATGATAATGCATTGTATAGTTTACAGTAAGTTATTATTTTTTTTTATTATTTCTGCTGCAGAATAAATGATTTTTCAAGTGATATGTTTCAATGGTCCGCAACAGTTATTTTGTGTATGTGTATTTCAAATTTGACAATTTAGCCTCTGATTATTACATTCTATGGAAAAACTGCGTGTTTTACTTAGAACCTTACAAGTGACAAGGCAATGTGTGAATTCATGTACGTCTTATAAAATACTAAATATTTAACCGTTGCCATGTGACACTTAGATTCATAGGTTGTTCTTTAGCTTTGTGTGCTTCATTTCACAGTGTATGTATCTTCCTAAATAGATGCATACTGTAGAATCAGTAATATTATTGTCATTAAAGTATAGCAGAATGCGTGGCAGAGGGAGTTCTTCTGAAGAAATGACTAGATGACAGACTGGGTAAACCAATGTAGAAATGCTCGTGTGATAATTCTTCCTGTCATCCATTTATTTGGAAGCCGACACTATTTAGTAACTGTGAAAGGGCTGCGGAGTAAATGATGTTTTTCATCGGTTAGACAGCTCCATGCAGTGTGGAAAAAAAGCTGTTCTCGCCTTGCTTCTTATTGGAATCTTCTGTTTCTGAAAAATAAAAAATATATTGTGCAAAAGCAACGTTACTCAGAGATTCCATATATTCCTAACTTTGTGAAAGCTGTGATCTACTGTCAGATATACCCAATTGTGTAATGTATTATGAAAGGTAAACAGGTGGAGCGTGAATACTGTGGGATTTGTGCAAATAATGCACCGTGATAACATGTCAATAGTTATTTAAACAGCGATGGACTGAATTCCAGCAACTTTTTATTTATTTTATTTTTTTAAATGTAACTTTATACTTATTTTATTTTAAAAAATGTAATGAGTGGCATAAAGGGCTATGTTTATTAAGGTGTCTTGTGCCATTCAAGTGAATACTGTAGACTGTATTCCCATACGGGGGATGTATACTCACTTTCACTCCATCACTTTCTTTCCTCTTCAACCTGCCTCTTTCACTCACCATTCTCTCTCTCACACACATGCTCTCACTCTCTCTCATCCTGACGCACAATTTACATACAAAATTACATTTGGGA
Source organism: Ascaphus truei (assembly GCF_040206685.1). Taxonomy (NCBI): domain Eukaryota; kingdom Metazoa; phylum Chordata; class Amphibia; order Anura; family Ascaphidae; genus Ascaphus; species Ascaphus truei. The sequence continues at coordinate 30,680,719 of NC_134498.1, forward strand.
GGAAGGACATTGTGATTTACAGTAGTAAAGATGTGTAACAAATCACACTTTTTAGAGACCTGACAGCCTAGTAAATATAACTACTGTAGGTAGATAGATACTGACCCTCATCGTAGTCTCAAATTAAAAGATATCAGCAGTATAATGGTGGTAATTGAGAGCCAAATCTAATTAGAAAAGTGGTTCACTAGTGTTGCAAACAAGAAATACTACCATACCAAGACATTAAAGATTACCTTCGAGGGCGCATGTGCGGGATCTGATGTGAATGGAGGTGTAGTGCCAGAGCTCTGCAGCTTCCCGGACTTTAACCTACCTTAACTCTGGAAAAATTCACCCCAGAAAGCAGATTCCGTATTCGGATACTCTAAGATGACCCTTAAAGAACAGTAAAAAAAAATACAGACGATTTAGGCTTGTTCTTTAAGCAGCAGGAGGACACCCGCCCCATACGGGCCACAAACCCTCAGCCACGGGAAGGATCGGACTCAGAACAAGAGTGTGGACGAATCTGTAAACCAGCACTCTACTAAACAGGATAACAAAGACCTGTATGGCAGTCTTAAGGCATTACTGCACTCAGAACTTCACAAGATAAAAAGGGATATCTCGACGCTTGGGACAGAATGGACGCCCTAGAAAAGAAACTAGATTAAACAATTCTAACCAAAAATAAAACAGCCCATACCACTGAACTTCTCCAAACTCAGGTAGCTGACATGTCAGACCGCAAAGAAGACGTCGAGAATAGAGAGAGGCGAAACAACCTCCACGTGAGAGGTGTGCCAGAAACCATTTTGGAACCAGAGGAGCTCATATCAAAATGGCTGACCACCATGCTTCCTGATGGGGGATACACGCCTCCTCTACCCCCAACAACCCCCCTAACACATACAATACAATAATGGGCAACATTACTTGTCACGGGAGACCAGAGGCACCAGACAGGACAAAGTTGTAGAATAAAATGGGGTTTATTCTGGCCCGCCAGCAGACAAACAAAGATGTACAAAACACAATACAATACCGACTGGGGGCCTGGGGAGTCGACTCTAGCCTCGCTAGGAGCAGGGGCCTGCTTCAAGAAGGCTTGTCCTGTCCCCTTCTCGTCCAGGATCTGAGTACTGATCACACACAGCAGCCCCTCTGAGATATCTCTCTAGCTTGTCACTGTAAAGATCAAACTCCTTTACAGAATATCTTTCAGTCTCTCTGTCTCTCAGATAGTCCTCTGAGGGTAGATCTCCACACTCCTTCCCAGAGTGCCTCTCAGTCCGTTAGCCTCTCTGCTCTCAGATGCTCTCTGAAGGCAGATCTCCACACTCTTTCCCAGAGTGTCTCTCTGAAAGTAGATCTCCACACTCCTTCCCAGTGTCTCTCTGGAAGTAGAACTCCACACTCCTTCCCAGAGTAGAACTGATTCTCTGATCAGCAGCACTCCTTTATATATCCCTCTGTGGCTATAATTTACATGGGAGGGGGCTGCTGGACATTGATTGAGTTTGGGCCACAACAGCCAGAGGGCATGCTAAAACCCATCCCTGATTAAATCAGTCTGTGCAATACAATGTGCTTACTCCCAGACCTGAATATCAGCCTTCCACCTCCCCCCAGGAGCCCCGACACCTAGCTGTCCCTAATCCTATCAATTCTATAGAAATCTTCAACATAGACATTATAGTAAGAATGGAATATCTCATTTGCCTTCTGGTAGAGCTGACACTCAAAGCACAGAAGAATAGTGATTCACTAATCTGTGGGTTTGCATTTACAGGTAATAACAAATACAGACTTTGAAATACATTTACACATCCCTGTCCTTCCCCAGATGTTATATACCCTTTGGCCAAAATAAGTCTTACAATGGTGGCCAAATTAGATAGATTTAGGGTAGCTAGCTGGGCTTCATAACAGTTTTGTGATGCCAGCAACCCCTACCATCACATCTCCCCCCTCAAGATTAAGGCTCTGGGTAGTTGCCCCTTCAGGTGTCTCCACAAGCCTGGAAGTCCTTGAGGTGCGTTGGTTGCTGGGTATGTCCAGCCAGGAGAGACTATCTGGGCTGCAGTTCCCGCTACCCTTAGCGAAGTCCAAGTCCTGAAGGGCACGGCTCCAGGTTACACAGGTCTCTGTCTCCCCGGGCATCCTCCGCAACCAATTTAGGGGGTCGTGCATCACGAGCCCCGCATAGGGCTTCCCACATACATAGGGCTGCCAGCGCTCCTGAGCCCAAGCAGTAGCCAAGCACACTGGCAGTGCCTGTAACACTGCCCCGCACTCGGGGGACCAGGCTGCCAGCACCTCGAGCCGCCTCTTGGTCACCTCAGTCAGGAGTCTGTCTGGGACGCTACCCTGGCTCTCCCCTCTCCTATGGTAGCCCTGCGTCTCCTCTATCTCCTTCCCCATACTCCGTTCCCCTTCTGCCAAGACCCGGTACGCAGTGCTCTCTCCACTACCTCTCGCCTTTGCTCCCGCTGGGGATCTGCAAGCTGTGGACATATCTCCCCCTGTTCCACTGAGCCTCCCTGCCTAGCCTCTCCTAGGACATCGGGGAGAGCCTGGTTCTCCAGATTTCCCAGTGGCGAGCTGCATACAGCTAACACCACTGACCCACTCACAGCCTTGTGCTGTAAGGGCTTAAATAAACCTGGTGACAGTCATCGGGGAGCCCTTGCACTGTCCCCCGGCCTGCCTACTTGCTGGCAGACATCCCAGGTGCGGCCGAACGCCGATACCTCCTGGGATACCTCTAGCCCACAGAATGTTTGCACTAGCCGGGCTCTGGTACGAGCTACCCCCTGATGCCCTGTCAGCAGGATCTCCTTAGTCCCCTGCAAACTGTTCCCCACCCAACCAGAGACTCACTAACTGGCCCCTCTCTGTCCCCTGTCTGACCAAAGCAACCGGGGCTGGTTCCCAGTATAGAAGCACACAGGGTCCGGGGAACCGATCGGGCATGATCTTGGAGGCAGACTCGGCTGCCTGAGGTCTCATGCCCTCCAGATCAGCATCTGCCCACACCCTCTCCCGGGACCACTCACTGAGCTACGGCCATTTGCCCTCAGTCAGTTTGTCAGGGGAATGGTCAGCAAGCATGTCAGGACAGAGGTTAGGCTGGGTCTGGCTTACCGGCCTGGTCTCCTCCGTGACCCTGGAACATGATGTCTCCAAATGCAGGGGAGCGGTGATCACGGCTGTTAGCTCCAAAAGCTGGGGAGCATCAACCACTGTGATGGACGGCGGCGCCAAAGGCACCACCGCAGAGGCAACTACCCGACTTTGGCTCCCTGTGACTGTGGTCACAGGAGCATCCTCCCCTGGTAGCTTCACCAGCATCCCCGTCCATGGGAGCTGTTGCTCTGGGCAGACCATTTCAGGCTGCCCCAGAGGTACCATAGCGCTGGGGTCCCCCAGGCCGACTGCCTGCTGATTGCCTGGGACCCCTGCATGCAAAAATCTTCCATGGACCGCTTGGTTCTCCAGCCTGATGACTGCACTCTGCTGTCCATCAAGCTGCACCTCTGCACCGCTAGTAGCTGCTGGAGGGACCGCTGGCTGGGTCCTCTGCTTCTCTGGCTGCACAGCTGCTGTCTGTTCCTTTGCTGGGGCTAGCCTGTCGTAGGCTGTCGGCCCTGTAGCTGGGGAACGTTGCCCCAGATTGGGGTTACTCGAGCAGGATACTTTGGGGCACTCCATCCGCGGATGGTACGTCCGGTCTCCCAGGGAGCACCCGCCCTCTTGGGAATCCTCTACCATCTTGGCGGCCACGAGGCAAGGCACCCGTGTGGTGCCATCCTCAGCCAGCACAGTCACTCTCACGGAGGCAGGTTCGCCGGCAATGTCTCGGTCGACCTCAGACTTTCTGGCTCCTGGCTGACTCCACCATGGCTTGGTGGCTTGGGAACAGTCAGCTACTGGAAGTGCTTGGCTCACTGGAACTGTAGCGGGGTTAAGGACCCGCTTCTTGGGCTGCGCCAGTGGTAATTGAACTGCAGGACCTCTCGCTAGGTGGGCAATGCACCAGCGAAAGTCCTCGGTTATGTCTGGACCATATGCTGCAATGAAATCTGCAACAACCCTGTCCATAGCAACGTACTCAGCCAAGCCGGTCTCATACCCCTCAAGGTTCTCTACAAGGGCTGCCTTGGTGCGGCCGTCAGTCGGCAGACTGTACTGGTCGCATAGGGAAACCAGCGTGGCTCTGGTCCATTTCTGAAAATGCCTTTTTTCTCCAGACATTTTCCAACTTTAGCTGAACTAATATACAGGTGATTGCATAGTAAAATATCAGGTTTGTACAACGTTTGTCTGGATCAACTTGTCCTGGGGTCTTGAAAATTCAAGACCATCTTTGAGCTGTGATTTCCCACCAGAAATCCCAACACAAAGCCTAGCGATCCCACCGCTATGCCACCAGAAAAAGCCTGTCACTGGAGACCAGTACTTTAACACCAAAACCCCCGGGATCACTAGCACCAGACAGGACAAAGTTGTAGAATAAAATGGGGTTTATTCTGGCACGCCAGCAGACAAACAAAGATGTACAAAATGCAATACAATACCGACTAGGGGCCTGGGGAGTAGACTGTAGCCTCGCTAGGTGCAGGGGCCTGCTTCAAGAAGGCTTGTCCTGTCCGCTTCTCGTCCAGGATCTCAGAGTGCTGATCACACACAGCAGCCCCTCTGAGATATCTCTCCAGCTTGTCACTGTAAAGATCAAACTCCTTTATAACTACTGTGATAGTTGGGGGATCGGTTTGCTTCCAGTGTCTCGCAATCACTGCTTTGGCTGCTGATAGAATTCTAGTTATCAAAAGATCTATATTCCTTCCCAAATCTTCCGCCGGCTTTTGTATTAGCACTGTTTCCATATTCCATGGGAAATCTAATTCTGTTACTTTTTTTAAAATTAATCTTCTGATTTTACTCCAGAATAAAACAATCTTAGTACATGATCACCAAATATTTTTGAAGGTGCCTATTTGGCCACAATTACGCCAACATAGGGGGGAGGTTGTTGGGGATAATGATTGAAGATGGGCAGGGGTATAATGCCACCTATGCAGAATTTTAAGGTTCATTTTGCTAACTGCTGAGCATGTTCTGGCTATTCTGTCGTATAGATGTCTTCCAAGGGACTGCTTATATATTTTCCCCAGTCTGATATATTTTTATGTGTTTGTTCTTTGGTTTGTAATAACAGAATTTGGTATAGTTGAGCTATTATACATTTGTGATACTGTACTCTCTTGTTGTGAACAGATTCTAAAAATTGGTTAGAGGCCTATTTCTAAAACCTCTAGTCTGGATCGAGGCGACGTAGTGCCTCAGTTGTATGAATTGATGTAAGTGTGTGTTCAGTAGGCCATGCTCCTCACTCAATTCTAGGAATGTCTTAGGGCCTCATGCAGTAAGCGTCGATTATGTGAAATCGGCAATCTTACCGATTAGTCATGTTATTGGCGATTTTTCCTCTCCGTATGCAGTAAGTGCCGAATACATTCAAAATCAACCCGAAAACAAATCCGCCCACTCTCACGATGATTAGCCGATCACACACAGGTGTATCGGCGTGCGTGGCGCGGTGCTGTTAGGTTGCCCAATCACAAATCTTGCTGAATCAGGCGAAACAAGCATGTTTTTGATTGCGCGCCATATTTAAAGGCAACGTGTACTGCTAATCATTCTCTGTGTTGTTGGGAGTGAGAGAGAGAGAGACGCACAGAGCTGGACGATTGAAGATTTGCATATTGACTGAGAGACTTGTTGTGTATTGGGTGAGCTTTGTCCTTTGTTGTTTTGTTTACATCTTTGTCTTGTTTTATATGTGGAAGTGTTTCGTGTGATTGCCTGTACATTTCTTGTCTGTTTTTTGTGAGTGCTGGAAGTATGCCCGCAAAGCGTGGGAAGAGTGATGCCGGTGGGAGTGGGAGTGCTACTCGTGCGAGTACGCGTCGGAGTGAACGTACTGTTCAGGGGAGTGATGTTGCTGAGAGTGAGAGTGGTGTTGCAGGGAGTGGGAGTGCTGGTGCTGCGAGTGGTGTTGCTGGGAGTGGGAGTGCTGTTGCTGGGAGTGGGAGTGCTGTTGCTGGGAGTGGGAGTGCTGTTGCTGGGAGTGGGAGTGCTGGGAGTGCTGGTGCTAGGAGTGTGAGTGCTGTTGCTAGGAGTGGGAGTGCTAGTGCTAGGAGTGGGAGTGCTGGTGCTAGGAGTGGGAGTGCTGGTGCTAGGAGTGGGAGTGCTGGTGCTGGGAGTGCTGCTGGTGGCGCAGTTGCAGATGGGGTGGATGGTGGTGGCGTGCTTGCTGGTGGGCAGCTTTTGGAGGCTCTTCCATTGGAAGAAGGAGAGTCCAGTCAGCACCAGCCAAGCTCTGACCCTAAACCTGCTCGGAAGAAACGTGTGGAGAAGCCACGTAATCCTCGCTTCAATGACCAGGAAAATACAGCTCTTGTCACTGGCATTCTGGAGCACTATGACAGTATATATGGACATTTACTAGGTAAGTGTACCTTTACATTTATTATTCAAATACATGTGATCCTAGGTCATCTGAGTTTTGTTCATATGCAAATATGGGTTCACAATATCTTTCTATGTTAATTAGTCTGGAAACACAGCTTTTTATCATGCCTTACAAGGACAACTAAACACAGGCGGTCAATTTGCCATAACTGCATACAATATGAATGCAAGCTTGCTTACATGTATAGGTTTAGTAGTGAATGCTCATGTGCTTCACATATTACACCTAAAACAGCATGTTTGCTATCTCTTGGAACAGCTAGCAGTGTAGGAAACTGGTGCTTATATTATTATTAATTTACCTCATATATTTTATATGTTTTTCAAGGGCGGACAAGTTCAGCAAGCAGAAAAGAGATGTGGGACACAATAGTCATTGGTGTCAATGCGTGTGGGAATCATGTGAGGGACAAGCGGAGTTGTCACAAGAGATTTGATGATATTAGGTCCAAATTGAAAAAGAAAATACAACACCAACGCGTGCATGCTACTGGCACTGGAGGTGGGCCCACACCACAACGTCTCATATTAAGTCCATTGGAGGAGCTGCTTCGGGCAAAATTACTTCCCGTCGTCGTGGAAGGCTTACCTGGTGACCGTGATATAGGAATTTACCCCTCACAATTTCCACCAGGTGAGAAATATTACTGTACTAGGCGTGTCGTTGCTTACAGTTATTTTGCATAGTTACACTGCTTTTCATACTGTCTTCACAATATAAGCATACCTGCATCTATATATGTATATGTCTGATTCTGTATATATATATATCTCAAAATAGACATATATGTTGTAGTCCTACTAAAAGCAGTAACTAATATAGCACGTGCCATTGCGTGCTCATTTACATGTGAATTCCCAAAATGCATTGCTGCAGTGGAAGCAATTGATGGTGGGCGAAGATGGGGAACAACAGGGTAGTACACATGTGTAACACATGTTAATGAGAAATTATTACTAGCTACAGGTACAGAACAGAAATATGTTTAATATTATTGTGTATTTTATTTATTTTACTCCGACAAACATGACATTACTGCCTATTTTAAGCATGCATCAAATATATTGCATGCAACGGCCTACAAACATCACTTGCACTAACACATCTATAGTTGTTTATGAAAAGGTCCATTTTTACTTTAACTCATATACAGACAGCATAATGAGGCACACGTATCATATTTTATGTCATTGTTTTCATAACTTAAAAACTGCACACGACTATTTAGCTCATCTACCATTGTGTTAAAGCAGCTGCAATTAATATCTCATCACAGCATACACTTCAACAGAGGGGGTGGGGTTCAGCACACACACTAATTACAGCCTCATTTTAGGGTCAACTTAGTTCACACCATTTTCACCTGTTTCAAGTAATTGAAAGGTGTGGCTGATTAGGCTTTTTGGGGAAGGGAATACCGTTCTTACAACCTGACTAGCACAACTGAAGTTAATCACACTCATTTGAAAGCTACACTTTAGCTACTAAATGCCCCAACAACTCATTACTTATCAAAGCGTACGTCACACATTAGTTCACTCATATCTATAGTTGAACTACTACTATCAACGACACATTATCACACACTGCATGTGTTGTCTTGTTTAGTCACAGCCACATTCATGTGTGCCACATCTTATATTAATGTACCACACATATCCTCTACCAAAAACAACACTTTTTGCAATATGACCACCTTCATGATAACCATTGTGAATGGTCATCTCATGATAGTTATGTACATTATGATACTGATATCACTACACAACATATGATTTTTATGTACAAATTTTATCTATTTATCCTCACGCATTACTGCAGGAACATAGTATGTTTTATGTTAGGGAACTCAAAAGTTCTAAGTACACAGGCATGTACATTGTTATTACAACTATTTATGTTCACTTTCACACACACATTTTGGGTTAAGGAAATGATGCTGTTAGGTACTCATAAATACAGAACATACAATAACTGTTTGTTCAATATTTACACATGTAAATGTAAAACTTATGTTATTGTTATATATAGTTGCCCCTGAAGGACATGTGTCACCTGAGACTGAACAAGTGTCTTCACCTGGGTCAGCCAGCTCAACACACCTAGAAGGTGAGTGTATCAGTTGGTGGCCATATAATATGTGCTCTTCTATATGTTATGTTGTCATGTTCATTATTTGTTTTGCACATCTTCTTTAAATAGGATTACTAAGTGTCAGTGAAAATGAAGTGTAAGGCAACTTGTATTGTGTTAGTGATGTTAACTATCATGTAGGAGTTGTGAGTTTACAGCAAGTTTTCATTCACTCATATTTCATACTGAGTCCAAACATTATTCTTAAGTCAAGGTAGTTTTTAATGTGAGGTTATAAAACGTATGGAAACATGTTAGTTGTTACTTATGACACAGTACAATTACATAGTAACACAGCAGAGATTAACATGCCATTTAATAATGTGTACATTTATTTGTAGAACATGATGAAGAGGATTTTGATGATGATGATGATGATGATGATGATGATGCCGCCGCCGCCGCCGCCGCCATAGACACACAAATACAAGCAAGTGACCATGAAGAGGTTCCAATTGAAACTGTTTTACCGCCAAAACGTCCAGCAAATACCACATATGATGCAATTGTAGCTTCTGAGGGAAAAATTGTGGAAGCAGAAAATCGTCGCCATTCTGACCTGATGACAGTGCTGGAAAGGATGATTGCACTGCAGGAAGAAACAGTTTCACAATTGGCACATCTCCACAGAGTCTTCATTGAAGTGCCTAAACAGTTGCAAAAAATCAACACCTCATTCGAAGCATTAGTTGTTCAGCAAACACAAGCTAATTACTGGAGAATGACTAATGTACCACAATTCAACACCTCCCAGCCAGGATCTGTTCATGCAGGTCAGTTTTCACCACATTCATCTGATATTCATTCACCAGGCCCAAATGTTACCGGTCAAGTAGCAGACATTGCTGTGCAGGTTCCTGATGACATCCTACCGCTGCCATCTGTACAAATTCAGCAGCAGACACCTACAAAGGAGGCGACAAAAACAAAACAAGACACACATGAAACAGACCAACCATCACTTGTGCAGTGTCTACCAACTTGCTCACATGTGTCAGTGGGCACAAGCCCTGTCCGTGAACAGTCACTACCCAAAAGCCCTGTAGGTGAGTCACTGGCCAAAAGCCCTGTAGGTGAATCGCTGCCCAAAAGCCCTGTAGGTGAATCGCTGCCCAAAAGCCCTGTAGGTGAATCGCTGCCCAAAAGCCCTGTAGGTGAATCACTGCCCAAAAGCCCTGTAGGTGAGTCACTGGCCACAAGCCCTGTAGGTGAGTCACTGGCCACAAGCCCCGTAGGTGAACAGTCACTGGCCACAAGCCCTGCCCGTGAAGTGCCAGAGGCCACTCAAAGTGGCTCTGTTGTGCCTAAAGTTGGTGGCAAAAGAAAAAGGAAAATTCAAGAGACAACAAGCAGGCCTGTTACTCGCTCGCAAAAGGAACAAAAAAAATAAATGTTATAATTCAGAAAATATGTCTTTGGCCTTGTTTTGTTGACTTCAGATTATCTAATTACTATTGTATGTATGCTGAAGACTGTGTTGTTTCCAAACTTTCAAGTATGTTCTTGTACACGTGAAGTTTTGGAAATGTTAACACTCCTAATTAATGAATAGTGTTATAAATATTTATGTTTTAATCGTCTGTTCAGTAATGGTCCACCAGGAGCCAGTTGCTAAGTTTAGAGAAGCTGCCATTGACTTTGCAGCAAAACATTGCATTTGGGTGTGTTAATTGATGTAATCATTGCATGTGCATATTATTTTCATGCAATTATAAAAGCACCTATTTAACTGCAAACATCTTTCTTGTACGTGTACAGCAGGATTTTGTGTTAAATATTACTTACCTTTGGTGGCCATTGTAATGTTGTCCTTTAATCATTTATGTGTTCTTGTTTCAAGAACATCTCTGAATTTATACTAAAATATATGTAGTATGTATTGATATATGCACACACACACACACACAGACACACACTGTGTGTGTGTGTGTGTGTGTGTGTGTATATATATAGTACTATCTAAACTGGTATAGATGTATTTACAAAAAACATACACTTCATGCTTCCTTGTGAAAACACACTATTTTAATAATACAGGCCTAATGTTTGACAACTATACTAAGTGTGAGCCTCTAACATTATTGGGTGCAAACAAATGTTTATGACTTAATTCACTCATGTTTATCACCATTTAAATAGGTTTCATACAAGGCCTACTTACTGCCATCAATATGTTGTGTGTACTCCTGCAATATAAAAAAAAAAAAAAAAGATACATTATATATATATATATATATATATATATATATATATATATATATAATATATATATATATATACATATATATATATACACACACACACACACACACACACACACACTATACATATAGTACAATATACACTTTATATATATATATATATATTTTTATGAGAGAGATATATTTATATATATATAGATACACACGTATTTAAACTCATGCAGACAGGTAGTTAACCAGACTTTCAAATACACACAGAAAAGTATGTGGGAAAAAAACATTTCATTTTGCAGGTGTGTGTATTTACTGATATGGCTGTCTAAGCACTATTTTCACACAGTGCTCTTTGTTATTTTTCTAGAAAACTCAATGTTACTGAAATAAGTGTAGGAATGTTTTCACAAACGAGATAAAAAAATGATACATGTTTTTCCCACATTCGCCTATCACTAACCACAAAACTTAACCCAATTAAAAGGACACATCCAATTGGCGTTTGAAATAAGGAGTTAAAGTAGTTACTTTTGTTGACCTTGAAAACGAAACACAGGAATTTGTTAGCCATTGAGCAGAATCATTTTGATGAGCAAAGAAGACAGAACTGCACACATCTTTTGTGCTACTCTGACATGGCTGATGAATTCGTTAACAATATGAATCCCCTTTTAGGGTATAAGTACATGGTTTCAGAAGCAATTTTAAACAGTCGCGGACACAAAGCAAGCACACGCCAAATCTATGATTTGATTCGAGCTAAATATCCTTATTACCAAGACCGTAGGCATGCGCGGAATTTTAATTCCTCAATAAGATTCACTTTATCAACTAATGACTTTTTTGAACGTGTGCAGGATAAGCTAGAACACACCTATGGTTTCTGGAAGATTGCAAAGGAAAAGCATTTTACCCTGAAAGAGGGCACATATATTGTTGTGAAAGGCATATTTATTCCTAATGCCAATAGCAATGGATCTGCTACTACTGTTCCGTGTGAATCGATACCTGCTGCAATATCTGCACCCTCCATTCCTGAAACCCACATTGTACAACAACAAAAGTACTATGATTATGTACCAAGCCTTTCAGCTGAAAATGCATTGGAATGGGAACCAGAAGAAATGAACCTACCTCCCGACCAATTGTTTGAAGAAAGCAGTGGCGATTCCTATGAGCGCTTCATGGAGGAGATGTGTGTCATACTGGATTCAGCGGGTGGGTCAAGCGTGGATGAAAATGCCTTGCATTTCTGGAGCGACCAGTTGCAGCCAGACGAACAGTTAATTCTAGAAGAATGGTAAATATAACAACCGTTATGCGTTGACTGTGCGTTTAAATGTTTTTTTTTTTGTTGTTTTTTTTTAACCACCATTTTCCCTTTCAATGCATGGATACAGCGTAACATTGCAGACTGCATAACATGTAGCGATCACAAAGAATTTGTTGCCGAATACAATATAGTATAACCTGAAAGAGTAGTACACATTGCTGACGGAATAAATATACGTACTTTCCTATCCCTTTAACCATAGTAGCAACATTTTAACATAACTCTAACACATACCTGTTTTGTTATCATGCAACATTTAAAAGCGGGTCCACCACGTATGACGTGGGACCCTTGTCATGGCCCAAGGCGTCCTTAAAAAGGATTACGGATGTAAGTCCCGCCCCCAAGCGACGTGCGCGCCTCAAAGCCTATTGGCTGTCATGTTTTGTTATAGTAACGGTAACTGCAGTGTGTCATGTGTGCGGCTCAGTGTTTGTAGCCGTAAAGTGGGCGTTAGCAGAATGTTAATTGAGTGGGAGGAGAGTTAGCGTGCGTTTCACGCTGGTTTAACATGACGTCACACGTATTGCATTTGCGCATTGTTTTATCGGCCGTCCTTTCTGTCCAAACACGTCTGTTTAAAAAGAATACAGATGTACTCGTTTAGAACGAATGTAGTTTCGTATTCATTGTATTTGAAATAAAGATTTTATGTTTAATGGTATTTTCAAGATGTATTGAACGCACAACGTACGCTTTGTTTTGCGCATGCGCTAACAGTTAGTGCAGCCAAGCGTGAAGTGCGTGCGCACACTAAGATGTGCGCGCACATTTTTCAGTATACAGGCAACGTTCACATCATATACATAGTTATGCCTGCTACAAATTTAAAGAAACATTACATACTGATGTACACTTGTACTTCTAACATATAAGTGAGTGACGTGTGTATGTACACAATCATATAGAGCTGTGTAATGCGTTGTCACGGATACATATATAGTAAGGTGCCATATTTGACCATCATGTGTTTGCTGTATTTCAGAGATGTCGGGGAAGATACAATCGGATCAATGTATGATTTCAGAAGAGTCTACCTTTATATGAGATGATTGTGAGGAGGAGCCACCGACTACTATACTACATATGGAACTAATTTTATATTGATTGCAGCACTTATTAACAAACAATTAAAAATGTGATACCCTTATGCCTATATTGCATAAGCACTTAATTAACATAATGATGTTGCAAAATAGTGCCTCATGAATTTTTATTGAGTGTTCTTTAATGACTACTATCATTTTATGGCATGGTGTGTTTTATATATAACAACCATTCCCACTCTGCTAACACATTTGTGAATTCTATTGTGTAATGGAACGTATGACTGTCGAAACTATGTAACAATAATAATAATAATAATAATAATTATAATATGAGCATGTTTATGTATAGCGCTGCTAGTTGTACACAGCGCTTTACAGACACATTTTTCAGGCTGAGGTCCCTGGCCCGTGGAACTTACAATTTATTTTTTGCCGCCTGAGGCACAGGGAGATAAAGTGACTTGCCCAAGGTCACAAGGAGCCGACACCGGGAATTGAACCAGACTCCCCTGCTTCAAAATCTCAGTGCCAGTGTGTGTCTTTACTCACTGAGCCACTCCTTCTCCCAATGTAAAGGACACTTACAACCAACTAGCCATTTCTTGTTAAAAATCTCTTGTTACATGGGTATGTTGATAAAATGTTTTGGGACTGTAGCAAATAATGTTATTGGCCAGATGTTGTGGTCCCCTACAATGCATGATGTTCTGATTATGACATCAACATCATGTAATGAAGTACGTTTCTGTGTATATTTCATTAACCTAACTAACTATAGTTTACTGTGTTTATTAAACGTTCTAAAAATACATAGTATAGTCAATATGATGATATAAGCTACCATAATAAAGCTGGTGTTATCATTTGTCGGTGTTATACATGGATCCTACACAAATTGATACAGACACAAACAGTTGTCTTACAAAGTGTGTCTATGCTAATGTGCACGTGATTGACGTTACAATTGTGACAATACTTGATAATTATCATCATGATAATGATGAAGTGACGTGATTTCTATTGCAAAAATATTACCAACATTGTCATATTGGTAAATTATAAATGCTAAATGCCAGTAACATTAGTGACAAATTTGTCTTCTCTGTTAACAGTTTAACACTTGGTACATGTAGGACACATCCACACACGTGTGACTTATACATACACATGTCACAAATTTAAATTAATGTTGACTATTAATTCCTAGCATTACAAAACACCAACATTGCTAAATATAAGATGTAGTACGCATTGTTGTGATTGCAGGCATTCATGCATGGAGTTTTATGATCAGTCATTTTCATCCGTGATGAATGATCTCCCATTAGTAAAGAAATAACTACAGTTATCCCCTTGTCTCCAAACACCTCTATATTACATTAATGGAATTTATAAGGAAACATACATAAAATGTGATGAAATGGGAGTAATCTTTTTCTAATACAATGCACATGAAAGCTCAAGAGTAGCTAAATGCATATACATGATACAGAAAGTACATATATGTAACATTTGTGTTTAAACCAATATGTTGGGTTTTGACTTCAAATAATTATAGGAAGATTGATGTAGGCACATCTTATGAGAGATGTCAGCAAATATACATACCATGATCAGTCATACTGGAGATATACCTATAATGCAAAGGAACAATATATAAATTGCAAACATTGACATGCCATCTTCAGTACCGTAAACAACACAGCAAAGTGTGTATTTGGTGTTAAATGTGCAACACCATGTATATTTCATGACATTCAAAATGTAAATCAGGCTGGTGTACACATCATATGGATGTACATGTTACACTGCACCAATAACATTGTATGTAAGCATACTAGAAGCATGAATGAGTATGGGCATAATATGTGTATTGTGTTAGCATAAGGAACAACACAATGCTAAAATATTAGTGCTTTGTTACCCCAGTTTTATTCACATACACACAACTAAAGTAAAATTGAAGTGGGATTATATAACCTGTGCAACAATAACATACCGGTGCCACATCCCTTTGTGCACACAGCAGAGAGAAGAAAGGTGTGCAACCCATATTCATCTGTGTCCTACCAGAAGGGTATATAAAAAAACATTATTGTTAAGATAACATAATGTAAGTATAAAAGTAGAACTTGGAACATATATGTTTGTACTTACAAGAAAAAAATGAATTGATGAGATTCTGGCGTGTCTGGCCACCACTGGCTGTTTGTTCATTTTCAGCAGCTACATGGGTGGGATGCTCGTCTACCACAGGCTCAGCTAGGTCTGACTGTACATTGTGCCTGAGTGCAACATTATGCAAAATGCAACAGGCAAGGATAATATCAGACACTTTTTGAGGCTTGTATAGAAGAGCCCCACCAGTTCTGTCCAGACACCTAAATCTGGTCTTGAGTAGGCCAAATGTCCTCTCTATAACAGATCTTGTAGATATATGGGCTGCATTGTACCTCTCCTCTGCTTCAGTTTGAGGGTTTAGCACCGGAGTCAAGAGCCACGGCCTAATTCCGTATCCTGAGTCACCTATAATGAATGGAGCACACATAAGCTGACATTAGTGATCAAATTGTACAATGCCAACATTCCTAAATAAAAATGTGTTTTGTGTTATAACATGTAAATGTGTACTCACCCAGCAGCCAACCATGTTCAAAATGTCCCTCTTCGAACGCATGGAAGACTGAAGAGTTCCTCAGGATGGAGGAATCGTGACTGGAACCAGGGAATTTGGGTACCACATGCATTATCCTCATCGTCGCATCACATACCACCTGTACATTGAGTGAATGGTAGTGCTTACGATTGCGGTACACATGCTCACTCTGACTAGGTGCAATCAAAGCAACATGTGTGCAATCGATTGCACCCAGCACACATGGTATCCCTGCTATATTATAAAAGCCAGTCCTGACTTCCAGCCACTCTGTCGCCTCTGTAGGAAAATGAATATAATTCCTAGCGCGTCTATTGAGTGCATAGAGAAACTGGGTCAAGGCCCGCGAGAATGTAGATTGCGAGACCCCGCCCACTATGCCCACAGTTGTCTGGTATGACGCGGAAGCAAGATAATGTAATGAGCACAGCATTTTAACAAGCCCAGGGACTGCACGACCTCTGGCTGTGAAAAAATCTAAATCTCCCCTTATCTCCTGATAAAGAGCTAAGATTGCTGCTGAACTCAAACGATAGCGACTTACAATCTCCTCCTCACTCATCCCATCTAACAGGGTTCTCTCCCTGTACAGACGCGGACGAGGCACAACCTGTCTCCTCTGTCTTCTCCTCTGATCTCCTGTCCCTCTCCCTGTCTCTGTCATATCCGCGTGACTGTCCCTGTCACTGTCCCTCGGTGTGTCCCTCCCTTGCCCTATATGATTGTCTTCATCATCAAGCATGTCATAGAAAAGAATGTTCCTCCGTCTCCTAAACAATCTCAACATTTTGAAATGAGTAGCTGTGAATGATCAGGTAATGGGCGTCCTTTAAATAGGTATGTGATGATGTCAGGTGACATAGTAAAATGCAAGGTGTTACATTAACATAATAAAGTACTTCTGTGGCAAGCTGTGTGCAGTTCTTGTTATAAGTATTTGTTGTGTGTATTCTGCAGGGAATGATGATATTTGGCAATGATGTGACGTGAACCTTTGTAGAAACATTGCTTGCAAATAAATAGTTGCATGTGCAATGCATGTAACACTTGTGAACGCAACAGTCAGTCATGTAATTAGGCAAAAAGGCTGAGATTGACGTGGGAAAAGTTTTGTGTAACATGTGTAATTAGGCATGTTATTGTGACATGTTGACAACAATGAATAGTCGTGTGCATATGCATGCATTTCTGTAAGGAGGATAGTTGGTATAGAATGAGTTAACAAGGTGTCCCAATGCTGAATTACTGTACATGTGTGTATAAGTTAGGTTGAAGTGCTTGTAATGCTACGGTTACAATGTAAACATGCAATGTGATTGAGCGTCCAATAAGTGACGTCATGAAAATAGGGAGGACCCAAAAGTATATGTAAACATGAGAATTTAGATGTACATGAACGTTTAAAGATGCGTGACACATTACAAGCATTGTGTAATGTAAAGGAACATGAATATACTGTGTATGTGTGACATGTGTGACATGTGTAACATCATGTAAATAATTGTCGCTCAGTTCATTAAAATGTGTGATATGATGTGAGGTTCTCCTTTAAGAGTTGAGTATAGTATTTTCCCTTGGCACATCATCACATGATGAGTAATGTGACCCGCAAATGCTGCAAACATGTAAAAGTCTAATGTTATGCAAATAATACACGTCAGCTGTGACACAATGCAGGGAATGCCCCCACACTGTAATGCAAATGACGTTTGTATTGTGAGCAATGAAACGTAAACAGTACTATACTGTTATACGTCCCCGCTCCATTGACTCCATTGATGTACAGAAGTTTTTTTTTTCTAAGTGCCGTTGCGGCAGCCTTAGCGATCGTTCTCCCCTCCAAACTGCCAACTTTAGTTGGCGGGAGAAATTGGCCATAACATCTCAATTTCGTAGTGCCGATCAGGCCCGATAAGCTGTTTTTTTTTGTTGAATCCAGCCGATTTAAAAAAGTGGCGATCAGTGGCGAAAACAGGCTTATCGGCAGCCGACTGGCCATAACAAAATAATCGGCTCCGAAACCTGGCGAAATCAAGCACTTATCGGCGCTTACTGAATCTCAAACCCAATTTTGGCTATAAAATGGTGATAATTCCCTTATCAACGCTTACTGCATGAGGCCCTTAGTTGTATTTGCCTTCTGTATGCCTTCGAGATTTGTTAGTCATTTTCCTTCCCAAATCTTATATACATTTGAGTGGTAAGCTAGGGCAAAGTCAGGGTTAGATCTAATTGGTGTCAGAGGTGAGGGGATAGATGAGACACATCATTGTCTGCATTTGTTAAACCTTTAGTGTATGCCTACAGGTTTCTCTTTTTATTTCAAAGAGCCACTGAATATATTTTGTGGCTGCAAAGAAACCTCCTTGCCCTACAGCTGGTTCCCGTTTTCCAGTACTCAAAGTGGTAATGTTAGCATATGTTATTTTTCAGAATTCATCATTTGCTGTGCATTTTTAATCTTATCTCTGTTTTTATCACCTATAATTAAATTTACTGTGCTATGGAGTATGCGCGTCTTTTCTATTTTTTATATACTGTATAATATATAAATGTATATGTGTGTGTGTGTGTATACATACACACACATTGTATATATTATTTCATATCTACAAGTCATTAGAGATCTACAAATACAGTACATATCCAAAATGTAAAGATACGTTCAAAATGTGAAAATTTGTTGCATATAAAGATGCTAATAATTTTCCACAAACAAATTTACTATACGCGAAAAAGCTTTCTATATACAGTAGGAACACTTCCCAATTTATTAAATTGAATTCATTTTCAAATAAATGTTAGCTTCCCTATGTTTGATGAAATGTTAGGATTCATTTCCTCTTGCAGTTTATTTGCTTAGGAGTGTATGCTTAGGGTAGGTAGCAAGAGGATAATAAATTATTGTTTCCTGGAGCTTGTAATGAGATCATTTAAACTATTGCATGTTACACTGACCTTAAAAGCCTAAACCCACAAACAGTTGTCCCCTGTCCCTGCTTTCTGCAGGAAAGATAATTGTTTGAATAAATAGAATAAATCTTCTATAAAATATGTGGAAGAATGTCAATATAACATATTTTAGATTAATCCAGTAGCCTTTAGTAGCATCCAACATATGTAAACGTAATCGTAAATGTAATCTAAAGGTTCACATACTTTTTCACACATGGATATTGAATAAACACACAATTCCAGCAAGCTCTAACACCAGAACCCACCACATCATATATATATATATATATATATATATGATCTCTGACTTACATTGGATATAGGACACGTTCTCTCTATTTTTTAGTCCACTGGATTAGATGGGGACGCCTGAATGAAAAATTGTTTTCTATTCCTGTGGAAGCGGTGGGTTAATGGGCCATTACCGCATTTTCTGAAGAGATTTAAATATTGGCATCTTTTCTTCTTAGCTATCAATATATGAACTGCCACGCATATATCATTCTCCAGTTGGAAGTGCTTTCTTTTTGGGGGGATTATTTACACAGATACACTATTTTTTATATATAATTTTTCCTTCCCTTATATCTCTGCGCCTAGGTCATTTGTGACAATTGATTCTTTTTGGCCACAGTGGTGTCGTGGACCTAATTTGTAGCATTGTTAAGTAGGGATAGGTAGGATCTGGTAGCACCTCCCCCAGTATATTCTATGGTGATTTAATTTTCATGGATATAATTGTTTGTTAACATTTGACTTTTGTTGCGCTGATTGTTCACACACACACACACACACACACACACACACACACACACACACACACACACACACACACACACACACACACACACACACACACACACACACACACACACACACACACACACACATATCCCTTTTAGAAGGGCTCTTTCCGCATTAATATGCACTTCTAGTGGAATAGGCCAAAAAGTGTTAAAGAAACGCACTTTTACACTATAAAGAACATTTATAAGAATTCCACATCAACCATTGGATTACAAGAAGATACTGTGCACGCAAGATAAGGCTCAGCAAGGGAGTGCTGCAGGGAGACACCATGTCGCCACAGCTTTTCACAGCAACACTTGAAGAATTGTTTAAGATATTGCATTGGGAAGAAAACAGAATAACAATTAACTGAAGAGAGCTGCAACCTACTGGCAATTCAGTTACAGGAAAGGATTAGTGCTGGTGAAGGAAAGAACTTGGAATATTTTAGGTTTGGAAGGTCATGAGAGTTGAGAAAGGACAAACACTAACGTGCAACTCTGGTTAAAAAGAGCTAGTTTCTTTATTTCGTTCTCTTATACTATAGATACTCAATGAAGATTTGGCTTTATGTTTAACTAATAAAACAATGGTTAGTAACATCACAGATGAGATTATCTCTTAATGATCCAATGTTTAACAATATGTTAATATTACATGTCGAACGGTATCTAAATGTATCTTTCAATCTGTTTTTCATAGTTTGTGATTGCTTGGTTATGTATATACAGTATTAGCAAAATAATGTGTGCAAATGCAGTGCTTTTTGGATGCTTGTAGATGAATACAAAGTGTTGTGTACAGCATATTAAAGGCAATTCATGCCTATAATAGAAAAATATGATATACTTGTTTATTGACCATAAATGGTTTCATGTTGCCAATTTAACAAAAGTACAGTATCTATAAAAACATATACGCTCTATGGGCGGCCTCGTAGGATTGAGGTTTGTAGTTCGTGACCGTGCGCGCTGTCGCAGTCACTATAAGACTGCATTACCTATGGCAGCACTTGTAAGGCAGCGTTTATAGCGAACAACAAACTTCAATACTATGAGGCCGCCCAGTGTACGCAACTGCGCGCACGATGAGGCGCAACTTCCTTTTTGTAAAAGACAAAAAAAAAAGGTATTTTCAAGTGACCGCCGCGTCACGTGAGCGGTTCAGCCAATGAGGGCAAGCCAGCTTTGTGACATCACGGCCACGCCTCGTCACTCATGTCACGCCATGAGCTCCTTCTCATGCTCGCGGCTACTACAAACGAGGCCTAAGTCCTTGACTATACCTGATGACGCTGAGCGGCAGCGCGATCCGGTAACGTCACCCTGCGCCGCCGCAGAGCAGCATCTTGATTATACAGGGGAGACAGGAGAAGAGAAGCGCAGAGAGGGAGGCATGGCGGAGGCGTGGCCGTGAGCGGTTCACCCTCATTGGCTGAACCGCTCAGGTGACGCAGCCTTCGCCAGCCAGAAACAATTTTCCAAATCGCTTCAGGAGTCAGCGCCCCCGCAGCTCCAGGACGTGCTCTGGTATGTTCACTTTAATTGTTTTTTTTTTGTATCTTTTTTTCCGGCCGTGCGACGCCGCCGGCGATTTTAGGTATAACCACGGCCTAAGTGTGAAGATCATGAACATGAGGCTGTGCATGCTCAGTAAAATGCAAAATCCATGAAGCTGACTATTTTAATGCTGCTGCTTTTGGGATTATATTTGTGTTTCTCCATCTTGGAGTGGGTTGGTTGGTTCAGAATAATGTAGATTAAACACCCTTGAATTTCCCTTGGCAATCCTAAAGTCCCCCTGGAATTCTTTATAACATTTTTTTTCTTTGGTTTTCTGTATCTTTTGACGTAGTCTTTTTGACTAGCTCTGCATTGCAGAAATATTTCTGAAGGTTCGTGTGGTACATTAGATGGTCGTTGCTGCGCATGCTGGATAAATACCGTGGCAACAGGTGAGTACCTTATTCCCAATCAGATCATCCTCCTCCAATGAAAATTGAACAATTTCAAGTACAGCGAGTCCTTGGTATCCGGCGTCCCACTATCCGTCGGATGCGATATCCAACGCCGCATAATCCAGTCCATTGGAAGCATTAACTGGCGCCTGACCCGCTTATCTGATGGTCACCGCCGCCGATTAACACGGGCCCACAATTTGATGGTCCATTAACCGACGTCGGTTTGCGGGATGCATTCCGTCGGATAAGCGAAGACCGCCTGTATTTGCAATATATAAGTGTAATCAATCTACTGTACATACAGTTTAGGTGTTTCTACACTAGTTGAGGCACTTAGACCATTTAGATCCCTTTGTAAAGTTCCCCCCTCTTTCCTGAAGCTTAAAACTTTCACTGACATGTAGAATATATTTAATTGCATTTGAATGGAATTTCTGTTTTTTAGTCAATCTCTCCATTTTGGGCGAAAGACTCTTATCTACATATGTATTTTAAATTAGAAACAATTTTCAAATGAACCAATTTATCTTAGCAAGTCTGCTAATACGTGCCAAAAAGATTGTCCAAAGATGGAATAGGTGTCTTCCAAAATTATTCATGAAAATATTAATGTTTAATTAATCTAGTAATACATATATATATATATTTTTTTTAAACTTGAATTGTATTGATTACTTACATGGTTTACATACATGGCATACAATTGCATTAAAAGAACAGTTTCAACCCGGTAGTAGTCATCCATGTGTAAGCACTCGTAGTAATACATATTTTAAAGAGAAGTAGTAATGGGGCTGGAAATTGATTATAGATTACACAAATAAATATCATGTGAAAGCTTTCTCCAGAAATAAAACCGTTCTTAAAGAAGGGCTCATACTAGGATATTGGATTTATAGGTGCTTAAAGGTTCAATCCCACATAGTCAGCCAGTTGAATGTCTTAGGGGTTAGAATTGGGAATGGCAAAGTGTTAGTCAATCAAGTGTGTTCTTTCCACTTATCCCACAATGTCCTTATCAGACAACCAACAAAGATGTGGGGAGGGGAACGCTGGTTGTACAAACGCTTGCTCAACACACAAAAGGGATCAGCCGTATTAAAACTACTTCAAATATTAGTTATGGCTGCTGAACTGGTTAAACATTTGTATGATTTGTGACTTTACTGAAAGCTGTTTCCAAGCAATGTCCATATTACTGCATCTGCAGAACCATGCTGGCTTTCCACTCCATGCCAGTATATGCTCCGATCAAGACTACTATGGATTAAAGATTTATTAGTACAGTACTTTCCGTGATGCCACTTTCTGTGTGGATTTGGGGTCTGCATGATAATTAAAAAAAATTGGCTCTGTAACTCTGATGAATGTAACTTATTTCCCACTGAAGTTACTTTTTTAAGATGCCTCACAATTTGTTGGTATGGGTTTGTAGACAAAGTTGTGGGCAGCACTGCTACTTACTACTGTAGCACTTAAGTTACAAAACTGAAGTGTAGGTTATATTATTTCAATTGAGTACAGTTTGAGAGGTCAGAAGGTTGTTGGGCAGTGAATGCAATTTAAAGAACATTTCAAGCATAGCAGTTGTTGATTGCTTTCTCTCTGTTACTCTGTCAATAATTCTTGCTAACCACTGCTTTGGGGCCTGTTCGTGAGGCCTGAAAATAATTCAAATGCTACAGGTGCTTCATTTACCCAGGCTGTAATCCAATAGAATATGTCCAATACATTTTAATAACTCACACAGGACACATTGTTAAACCCCTAACTGCTTGAATGGCCTGCGATAAATTGCTCAAGGTGTTAAAGCTGATACTGCACTGCAGGTTCACGCTGGAGACTGGTGAGCATTTCAGGCGATAAGTAATCTGTAAATTGGCAGACAGCAGTATGCACTGGTTACCCCTCCTGTATGTAATATGTACACTGGCAGACAGCAGTATGCACTGGTTACCCCTCCTGTATGTAATATGTACACTGGCAGACAGCAGTATGCACTGGTTACCCCTCCTGTATGTAATATGTACACTGGCAGACAGCAGTATGCACTGGTTACCCCTCCTGTATGTAATATGTACACTGGCAGACAGCAGTATGCACTGGTTACCCCTCCTGTATGTAATATGTACACTGGCAGACAGCAGTATGCACTGGTTACCCTTCCTGTACTGTATGTAATCTGTTATGTAGTACACATATTGGCGAATGTCATAGGATAGCTCTTGAGAAGAGATGTGCATTTTGCTGCAGCATAGAAAAACGGAAATGTGTGGTGCTTCTAAGAAAAACCTCAAAATATACTTGCCAAAAAACTGTAATGTTCAATATGTCATATGATGTTCCTGAGGGTCCCTTGTACCCCGTAATGCAGCTGTATTTGTTTGCTGGGTCCATGAAATAATTGTTTTTAGGGCAAACGCTCTCCTTGACTTATTTACATTTTTTTGCTTTTTCCTGAGAAACGGTGCCTGCTTTTTCTTTGCTCTCACATTTTGCTGGAGCAGGCTGGGTTTCACAATACTATCAGCAGGATATTTATAAATGTGAAAGACGACCTGTCCTCCTTCTATTATGTAACTGAGAAAAGGTCACACAATAAAGTCTTACTACCCAGATACATCTTTCACAGAACTTTTATACCATTAAGGGGAAATTGTGTTGGACACATCATTAAAATCATTGTTTGTTTCCTCTTTCTTTACAATTCCCATCAGATAATGCGCAGCAGCATACACAGGTGATATAAAAGTTTAGTGTTGTTATACAGAAGCTATGTCTTTAACTCGTTTGCAGGGCAAGTAAAATTAAATTACACACGTGGTCTGCTCTTAAACCCACAAAATGTATTTTGTGTGAATACATTTATTTTATATTAGCATAACGCCAACTCTCTGAGGTCTCATTAACAATGTGAAACCATTGCAAAAGAACTTTATCAAAGTAAAAAAGACCCATTACTTTCAGTGGGATTTCTGATCTCTGTATAAAGTCCTTTCCACCCTCAACAAACTGAAATAACTACATTCTGCAACTAGATCGAATGCAGCAAGGGCTTTTGCTAACATAATTACCGTTCACTTTATAAAGGCGGAGCTCTCCCCGAAATGACCTCCCTTAAAAGTGAGCTGAACCCTTTCACTGCCAGACGGGCAGCACCAAAGCACCACCGGTCTTCCAGGGTCTCGACAAGTAGATGCGGTCAGGGACCCAGTGAGGCGAAGGGAAGGGGCCCCCTGCTTCTACGGAGCACAGAATTCATATAACGTTCCTTCAGTGTCATATGGTGATCCTCAAAGGGGGGTCCCGAAAGAGAGTGCGAACCTCTGGTCTGCAGTTAGCCCCTGCAAACCCTACAATTGCAACAGAAGAGGTAGAAACAGAGTCAGATTTAGGCCCATAGATCTGAGCCGCATTTGGTTTGACTCGGATCTCTGGAGTTGATGGGACTTAGTGGTTGAGCCAACAAACCAACATACCCTTAATTTAAATGCCCACATGTGGAATTTGAATGGCATTGTTCCTGGCCCTGGGTATCAGTGAGGTGAATGGCCCTGCCCATATGCTGGGTAGTATTGTACCAGACTCATAATAAATTAATATAAAGTCTTCACATTCTGATTCCAATAAATACATTGGGAAGTCTCTAGAACCAAAGTGAGCTAATAGCAGTGGCATAGTCAATTGATTACATGTAGGCATATTAGGCTTTTTAGACCATTCAGACCAGTATTCAGAAATCATTTTAACAATCATTTTTAAACTTTTCATGTCTCTGTAGCAACCAAATGCTTTGGAGAGTCTACAATCTTTATCTAATCTCTTTTGGGATAGAAAAAAACTTAGATTGTAAGCTCTTCGGGGGACGGATTTCCTTTCCTATTGTCTGATTTTGCTGCACTTAATGTATTATTATAATTCCCCATACTGTATTCTTTGTGAAGCGCTGAGTACACTTTTGGCGCTATATAAATAAAGACATACAATACAATATGAGAACAGCTTTATATGAAGGGTGATTGCTTATCCAGAGCCTTTTGTTTTGTTTGGCTAGTGATGGCACCATAGTTATTATTTGTATTATTATCATGTATTTGTATAATTAGTTTAAAGATACAGTACGACGGAGAAGAACAATAACTCCCAGTTAACATTCAAATTCACAGAATCAAATAGAAAGACTTACTGTATTTTTACAAGAAGCAAATAAGTGAAAATGTTACTATAGGGAGATTTCATCTTTCTAAAGTAACTGGTTACTTTATAAAGTAAAAAACAACAACTGTTGTGCCCACTGTGTGGGACTAACCCGTACAAATAACACCTAATATTTTAGATACTTGTTTGTAGCAACATCAGAAATTGCATGGATGTTCTAAATAATGTTTCTAATTTGCACTTGTTGCCAAAAGGAAAACGCGGTATTTAGTGTAACTCAATAATCCCTTTCCTTAACTCGTGCACTTGATGATGCTTTCAAGCATTGCACGGAAATGTCATTTAATGTGAGTGCAGTATATGGTATTCTGGGAGGTCGGTAGAAATCCTTCTTATGGTAAACTAGAAGTGAAACATTCCACATTATTATCTTGTGCAATGACCAAATCCTATATTACTTTCAGAGAGATACACCAACACGTGACTTATTTTATACTTTCTTCTCTTCCCAACACATGGGAATATTTGAACTCAGAAGAACGTTAAAAAAAATTTGCTCCCGTTACTACAGACTATTCTTCCAACCTAAATAAAATCCTTAGTTTCATGCTGGTTTCTAGTGACCTTCCTAATCTAGTTGTTCCTATTTTAGTTACACATCAAGCCTCCCGTTTGTTCATTGGGTTTATCGCCACAGTTTACAATGTATTCACTTTTAGCTCCTGCTGAGATAAAACAGTTACACCTGCTGCCAGAAGAAGACACCCTGTCAATATTGACTGACAGCAAATGCTTTTGAGGTGCATTTTGCTCAACTGCACTGAAGCAAAAACAAAACGTTGCCAAAAAAGCCACAGGATATAGACAGGTGTTTAACCCAGTAAATAAATAAATATTGAAAAATATATTCCAGTTCTATAACTTTACGACCAGCAATGAATTGCTACAAACATAAGGGAATGTGATGAAGTGCAACTATTAGCAAGCAATTAGTATGTGCTGGCTTGTCATCCATTTGCTCTAAATTGAATTATACTACCTAATATTTACATGTTATTTAAATGTAACTGTTGGCAATTGCAGGTAATTGTAGTATATTAATGGATTACTTTTATTCAAGTGATTATTCATCAAATTGCCTTCTATTTATCAAAATGTGTATTACACCATCAATCCCATTGTCTAGTGCACTGATTTTCAACCTTGATTTTTGGTTAAGGAACCCTATAATTATATGGTGAGATGCTGGGGAACTAGAGTTGCTATTAGTCCGTATTTTCATAGGTTTTCCCCACTCAGGTAGTACCCTTCAGTGACAGTGGAGGAGGTGGGATTAGGTCTGAGGTTGCCCAATCATGGGTTCAGACCTGGTACCCTCCCCCTACTGTACTCAAGGGGGGTTGCATCTCCAAATTGTTTAGGTGGTCTCTACTGTGAGAGAGACAAGGTGTCACACCCAGGCTGCTGTGTACTGGCAGGTGCAGGTTCCCTTCCCTTCGGAGAAGTGAGTGATTATCTATACCCCTGGATCTGCTAAAGGATCAGGGAAGAGCTAGGACTGCTGCGGGGGCCCTTGACCCATAGTGCAGGTCCAGGGACCATCTGAAGTTTGAGAGGCCAGAGCTGTGACTGCATTGGGCAGAGTTGCCAAGAGACTGTGCTGAGAGCAGAAGAATGAAACCGTTCCTGATATATATATACCTCTTGCCTGGTGTGTAATCTTTCCTGGGGAGAGGGGTCTGTTCTACTGTGGGAGATTACCTTCATATATCTGGAACCTACAGCAGATGGAGGCGCTGAATACCATGGAGTAAATGTCTGGTATGTACCCCAGAAGCCTGTTCTGCTGTCCCTACAACCATCAACGGACACCTCAGCCTCTTGTGAACCAACAGGTAGCATGCACCATACACCTGGTAACAGGGGAATCTCCCATAGGGTGGGGGAACCACCGTTAGATACGTCTGTGATCAGATGCATTGTAAGAAACCCCAACCCTCTCTAATAACGAGTCTGAGAGCAGATGCATTGTAAGAAACCCAAACCCTCTCTAATAGCGTGCCTGAGATCAGATGCATTGTGAGGAACCCCAACCCTCTCTAATAGAGCGTCTGAGATCAGATGCATTGTAAGGAACCCCAACCCTCTCTAATAGCGCGCCTGAGATCAGATGCATTGTGAGGAACCCTAACCCTCTCTAATAGCACGTCTGAGATCAGATACATTGTAAAGAACCCCAACCCTCTCTAATAGCACGTATGAGATCAGATGCATTGCAAATTCTTCTGTATTTGGGACAATTTTAAAATTACCTGAAAATTGCATGGAACCCTTAAGGGATGCCTGGGGAACCCTAGGGCTCATTTGATCTGGAGGAGATATTAAACTAGGATGGAGGGGGAGGGACAAGAAACAGATAATGAACTAAATAGAATAGATAGGGATGGGTTAATAGCAAGGGTTCATGGAGGTAGAATGGGGGCAAGTTAGAGTTTGGAAAGCAGGGAGACCGATATTAAATACAGATAATACTAGAAAACTTCTAAAGACCAAATACAATTGGAGTAGAAAGGCAGGAGCAGATAAGATAATAGCAAAAAACAGGTGATAGACAGCACTCAAAAGAAGTAACAGATTGTAGTGCAGAGTGCAGGGAACCTAGGGGACCCTAATTCCCCTAAAATCATATACAAACATACACAGATGTTCCTGCACTCACTGTCTGAAAGAAAAAGCTCTACTAAAGGAATATGTCCAAAATACAAAATGAATTCAATGTAAACACAAGAAAAAATGACTTGGAGTTGTAAATCACATTGGAAGCAAAGTCTCGGGGAAGGGGAGTGGGGAAAAGGACACAGGGAAACGAAGTGACAACACACAAATAGGGGGAAAAAAACCCAGAATAAATGGACGAGGGTTCGCTAGGGGGGCAACGATTGTTTCGAAGTTGAAACCTCTTCTTCAGGCTCGTTCCCTCTGGTCCAAAGGGACCAGGAGATACTTCCCTATATCCTCTCCCCCAGTACAAAATGCAGCCCTGTCCTTCAATATAGTCAACTGTGTTTACTTAAACAGACATAGAAGCCGAAGCTAACTGTAATCATAAAGCAACAGGAGTTCCAAAATTGTAATAAATGGAACTTTTTCAGGTTGGGCTAAAGTTGTGAGTGGAGTACCTCAGGGATCGGTACTGGCACCCCTGCTTTTTAACTTGTTTATTAATGACCTTGAGGTTGGCATAGAGAACAATGTCTCCATATTTGCCAATGACACTAAATTGTGTACGGTATTAGAACCAGAGCAGGATGTTATTTCTCTCAAAGACTTGGATAGACATGGAACCTGGGCAGGTAAATAGCAGATGAGGTTTAATGCAGCTAAATGTAAGGTTAAGCTTTTGGGAAACAATAATAAAAAGGCAACTTACAAATTAAATTGGAATAAATTAGGAGAATCCTTGATACAGTAGAGAAGGCTTTAGGAGGGCTTGTAGACAGCAGGCTTAGCAATAGGGCCTAAAGTCATGCAGTAGCTGCAAAGGCAAACAAGATTATATCTTGCAATTAGAACAGGGAATGGATGGATGGGAAGTAAGCATAATGATGCCCCTCTATAAAGCATATGTGAGACCACGCCCTGATTATGGAGAACAGTTTGGGGCACCACTCCATAGAAAACATTATGGAACTAGAAAAAGTGCAGAGAAGAGCCACCAAATTAATAAAGGAGATGGATAATCTGATTTATGACGAGAGGCTATTTAATTAGATGTGTTTACATTAGAAAAGAGGCATCTAAGAGGGAATATGAAAAACTATATACAAATATAATCAGGGACAATACAAGGAGCTTTCAAAAAAACAATTCATCCCACGGGCAGTACTAATGACTGCAGGACATACTGTACCTTAAGGTTAGAGTAAATGAGATTTCACCTGCAACAAAGGAAAGGGTTCTTTACAGTAAGTGCAGTTAAAATGTGGAATTCGTTACCCATGGAGACTGTGATGGCAGATACAATAGATATCTTCAAAAAAGATCTTCTACAACTTTTTAGAAAGGAAAGGTATACAGGAATATACCAAATAAGTAAACATGGGAAGGATGTTAATCCAGTGAGTAATGTGATTGCCAATATTTGGAGTCAGGAAGAAATTTATTAACCCCCTATGAGATATAATTCCATGATATGTCACTGGGGTTTTTTGTTTGCCATCCTCTAGATCAATATACTGTAAGTACAAATATAGGATAAAGAATCTGTTGTCTACATTTAGCATCGGTGCAGCTTGATAGACGTACAGTTTGTCTTTTTTTCAACCTCATCTTCTATGTAACTATAGATGCAGCCAGATGGTTGGTTGCATACTCGGCCAAGAAACCATAGATGGCACGTGCCTGAACCGCTGCCAGACCGCGGAATCCCTGCAACCAGATTAATGGCCCATCAGGATTAACACAGTGGGGTGTTTTTTTTAATGGTGTCTATTCATTACCATTGTGGTAATACTTGGCCCCATTGTTGGCATAGTTTATACCACAGTGACAATCAATGGGTAGAGGGGGTGGGGAATGGGGGTAGTTTCCCCCGGGAGGGTGGTTAGGCCACCCAGGTGGTATCTGGAGGGGGGGGAGGTGTTGGCATTCAGAGCGGCGTACCTGGAGACGTTGGTCCACCCGAATGGTCTGGGAGATGAGTTCCTCCAGAAGTCTTCTGCGACTGCCTCTGCCCGTTTTGTCGACTGTGACTGACTGTCCTGTTGTGGGGCTGCCTCGGGTACTGAGCATTGTGATTAGGGGTGTCCCGAGAGAATAAAGGTTGAAAACTACTGGCATAGACTGTACATAAAACAACTGCGGCACATATAGAGGTAATAAGTATTA
Source organism: Ascaphus truei (assembly GCF_040206685.1). NCBI lineage: Eukaryota > Metazoa > Chordata > Amphibia > Anura > Ascaphidae > Ascaphus > Ascaphus truei. The sequence goes on from NC_134498.1 coordinate 30,711,354, forward strand.
CTTTAAAACGTCACCCTAACGTTGAAGTAATAAATAAGCCTTTTTTACTGTAAAGAATGATTCACATACAGTATGCTTAACACTTAAAATCATTTTTCTTATTTTGAAATGTGACAATACAAAATACTGTACAACCAGCACTTTTTTTTCTTACTGCAAATGGCCAGATGTCTCTTTTTTTTTAAACCCCTCTCATTTGTCAAATTATTCTGTTTCCCCCAGAGCTATACAAACAAATAATAAAACCAGCTGCAGGCTAGAATAATATTACAGCTATTCAATGTGTATATTTCCCATTCAAAATGTAGACCTTGTTAAAAAAAATTGTGTGTGCGCATTTTAAGTGAAACTTCTTCATCTTTTGTCACTGTTTTGTCACAGAAATTGTATTTGTGATGGTAATTTTTTTAATTAAAAATCAAAACACAATTTCAGTGACAAAACGCAAAGAAGTTTGACTTAGAACGTGCATGCTCAGCACACATCATGTTTTAGCTATTTGCACTTCTATATTTATACTAACTGTGAATTCCGTGTGTGTGTGTGTGTGTGTGTGTGTGTGGTGTGTGTGTGTGTGTCTGCTTGTCCGTGTGGCTGCACTTTGTTTTTAAAAGTTTTTATTTTCCATTCATTTGAAAAGGTCTTCTTCAGGTCTGAGGACCCTGCAGCACAATGTATAATAGCACATGCCAGTAGCACGTATGTGTCAGTGTATGTATGTGTGTCAGCATGTGTGTGTGTCAGTTTGGGTAGGGGGGAGGATCTCACCCAGGCTCTCCCAGCAGTGCTGTCAGGTGAAGCCGATGATGAAGTCCCTGGGGAGGATGAGGCCGGAGTCGGATCATGTGCAGCAGTGGTGAGAGAGGGGGAAGGGTGTGTGTATGTTGTCCCGGTTGGGGGGGTGGCGCAAATCTCCTGCAGACATGTGACGCAGGCTCTCCCGACGGCACAGTGCAGTCAGGAGAAACCGCTGTTGAAGTCCCTGGGGAGGATGTGGCCGGAGTCTGGTTGTCACAGACATGCTGTGGGGAGGTGGCTGATGGCGGCGGCCTGTGCTCGGTGCAGGGTAGAGACTCCAGTGAAGTGACTGTGTTGGTGTCTGCGCATGTGCTATTATGAGCTGCCAACACTCCTACGGCCTCTTCTGCCAGCAGTGATGTCACTTCCGGGACTGCACTTCCGTCTCCATCAAGGCGATTCACTCCCAGGAAAAAATGTCATATGGTAGGTGCCAGCATAGAAGTTTAACTTCAAAAACACTGCAATTCTCAGATGGGGTTAAGGTCTTACTTTCCAAGCCAGCCTCAACTGCTTGTTGGCAAGTACAGCCACTTTAGCTGGGTATGTTGTACAATTTTTCATAGTATGGTTAAATTTACCAACACACATGCCACAATATAATTTGGCGAACCCCAATTAATGGTTTAAAATAATTATCTATATAACCCCAAATTTAACCGCTGGGGATTCACTCCTGACAAAGCGGTAAGAGCTGCGAAATGCATAGGGACTGTGTAGAATTGAGAGCTGCTGAGATGCTCTGCATCAGGGTTTCTAAAAGCCCTTTGAGTTTCTCCACCGCACGGAGACTTCTGTAGTTACGTCCTTAGTCTCCAGATCAAAGCACCTAGCAACGCATTGGGATGCCAGCACCGGAGGGGGAGGGACCCTAAACACACTGCAGAGAAATGCCATGGCAGCAGACTACCGGACGCACTCTTACTCAGGTGACTCCTGCTGGTCTAGAGTGGTAGTGGAGGAGTGAGGATTCCTTGTTAACCACTTGTGGGACATCACCAGAGTTTACGCAGCCCGGGTGGGATTAGAGATCCACATCAGGATGCTTTTTCAGATAAGCCACTTCTTAGACACTCATTTGGTGTATTAATAAAATCTGCCTATGGTGCTAGTTCTTTGCGCTTCAGCTTACCCCTACGTATACTTTTATTTCGAGGTGACACCAGGGTTCCCTCCTGGAATTTCTTTATTTCCTTACAAAGACTCTAGATATTCTTATCATTTTTTCACACCACTGGAGCGCATCCCATATTTTTTACTCGGGGGGGGGGGGGGGGGAGAGAGGATATGAATAAATTTCTGAAAGCCTATATAGTAAATAAACTTCTCTGCTAAAATTAATCTTTTTAGAGATTATTATGAAATATGTTGTATTGTTATTTATTACCAAATGTATGTATAATATGTATAATATATATATATATTTATATATCTATCATGTGTATATATATATATATATATATATTATATATATATTTATATTTATCATATGTATATATATATATATATTTATATATTTATATATCTATCATGTATACAGACAAAAAAAATATCCAATATTAACTTAACTATTATTATATTATTGGTGTTGTACATGGCATGATCATATCATGAGATATTAAGTAGTGTAATCAATCTGGTGTTTCAGGGGTTAATGTGGTTACAGTTTGTTTAAAAAAATCATGATATTGTGTTTGACAGGTCAAGACCCTTCCTGGCCCCGTGCTGATCTACAATGAGGGCTTAACTGGGGGGGTGAAGGGCATGCGGGCTATCACTGATGGCTATCCTGGGCTGTCAGCCTCAAAGAGAACTATAACATTATTGAATGATTACTTGTGCATCATAGAGAGAGGTGACCACAGTTGGAGGACTACAGTATATTAATTATGAATTGGTCTCAGATCCATAATTTCTCATGAAAGTAACCAATGGATATCTGTCACTGTTGCGATTAGACGAATCAAATCATACCACACACTGCATGGGTAAGAGGTACAAAAGACAGATAACTGTTTCTCCTGTGGCAATAGATATTAGGCTGTCAAATTTCAGGTGCAGGCGTGCATGTGGAGAGCACAGACGCAAGCGTTAACATGGCGTCTGTCTAAGTATTAGAGAACTTAAGTTCTGAAGCCTTTTATATATTCAGTTAAGACTTTTAAAAGAGGTTTTTTAGTAACTACTGTAAATCATAAAGCTGTCAGCCCAAGCTGATTTATGTCAGGGGTGGGTTTTATGTATATTTCAATGCAGAAGGCATGGTCATAAATGTTGGTTTGAATAGAAAATCAGAATTCAACAGAGGTGTGTTTGTGATGAGACACGTGAATTTTCATCTTTCTGCGCCAGTGACCTCTCTGGGAAAAAACGTATGACTTGTGGTAACATACTATATAAGGAATTCTGTTTGTTTTATCCTCTTATTTAAAGAAACTATAATGAAAATTACAGAACAAATCTCCAATCAATGGTGCTAACAAAAACCCTGGATAGTTAATATCGGTACATGAAGAGAGACCAAATAAGCCCTTTAGAAGACTAGATGAGGAAAAGAATCACTGCGTTGTGGGAGTGGAATAATGGTGTAGCCACCTGAAGCCAGAGACCAAAGGGGATAGACTGGAAAGAGGAGGCAAACACCAATGGCCCTGCACCAGACAGCGCTAGGGGTAAGCTCTGATCCTGACTAAAGCTCAATAGCGGGATTGTAAGAATTTTCTAATGCATGTCCATTCCCAACCTGATTAGGTTAAAGCAGAGTTTTGCCGTAATAGCTAGCAGTAAGTTGTTCAGTTCGTAAAGTGACGTACTCATTGACCCATTATTTCAGGAGTATCAGTCTGCTCCTTCTGGCGTGCATCCTTCTGAGCAAGGGAGATAGAATTGAGGAAATGGAAGGAAGATAGAAATGAGGAAATGGAAGGGAGATAGAATTGAGGAAATGGAAGGAAGATAGAAATGAGGAAATGGAAGGGAGATAGAATTGAGGAAATGGAAGGAAGATAGAAATGAGGAAATGGAAGGAGCACTGCTATTAAATGAGAAAACTGGAGGCAAAAATAGAAAACTAATTCAATGTAGCATCAAGCCGACACAGATAGCAAGGAATCTCTGACGCGTTTCCCACCGTAGCTTTCGCATTATCGAAGAGTCATTCTTCCATAAAGCGCCAGCTATGGTGGAAAACGCTTCAGAGATTCTTTTTTTTAAAATCTTTGCCGGTTTGATGCTACATTATATTGGTTTTCTATTTTTGCATCCATTTGCCTCCAGTTCTCATTTATCACTCCTTCCATTTCCTCGTTTCTATTTAAAGAAACTGTTCTGCATTTATTGTAACTGTATGTTCTTGTAATGATATTTTTCTGTAACCCAAGCACTGTATTTTTATATATATTAAAATAAACCTTAAATAAGTAATCCTTTGGGCCCTGAATGAACTGTTTCAACGATTTGTAGAGAATATTTACCTTTTCGGACACATTTTGCGTGTTACGTGCATAGTTTTTTCTTTAATAAACAGGGATCTGAGATTCTGAAAATAATTTTATTTGATATTTCTTGGGTGGTGACAGCGTATAGCTATGATTGCAATTGACTAAATGGATTAATATTAACTAATTGAAATTACCTTGCACAGGAGAAATGTGAGTTGTCTAGAGTAGCCGTGTGTATTAACCCTGGTTGCATATCTCTCATGTGCTCACAAGTGTGCTGCTCGTGACCGATGGTACTGTATATGGGAACGGAGTGAGGGGAGATATTGTTCAATTGAGGGACCTTTGCAAAGGTGAAAAGTAGGCCAGCTAGGTAGCTGTGTATTAACCCTCATCCCGTATGCAGGTCACATGCTCACAGGTGTGCCGTACATGACAGTACAAATAAAGATATCCATTACATACATGCACATGTCCATAATATTTCTGCGCAAATTTGAAGGCAGTGCTTTCTTGCTCCTATTGCCATTATAATTAACCCCCTTAACCCACTGAAGATACAGCTCATAACCAACATAGTGTTTCATAATGAGAAGGGCAAGTATGGTAACTTTTCCAGCGCTTGAAAAGTATTTTTCCTGTATGCTCTGCGGGAGGTCTGTTGGCGTCTTGTCTGGGATCGTGCCTGGATCGAGTTGCATTTAAAGCAGTACTCTCCTGGGTGCCGCGGGTCGTGCAGCAGGTGTACTGGATAGATGGTCTGTGGGGCTTTGCATTTGCACCTGTACACCTCTGGGTGCAGCGGGGGTTGGTGGAAGAGGTGTGCTTCTGTGAGTGAGTGAGGGTAAAGTGTCTGGTAGGATGTTTTCCTCTGGTGGTGTGCATTGCCTTGGCAGCGTGCAGGCCAATTCCGATGAAGAAGAAGGTGCAGGTGGTGGGTGGCATTCCTCCAGGTCACCTTCCTGCTCTTGCGTAGGACATACATGGGGAGGGACAGAAACAAAATAGAGCCTGTATTGTCACTTTTGCCCATGCCCCTCTCCATCACCTCCATTCTCTCCAAAAGTTGATCCAACTTTGCCTCCATTCTTTCCCTGTATTGCTGTGTTGTGTTGCAAATTCTTCCATAGTCACTTATAGATTCCAGTATGCGACCTACAGAGCTCGGGCTGACAAAAGGTGTGAGGGTGGAATAGTGTTCTCTCTCTAAGAGGCTGGGTGATCGGAGAGGGACGTCGGATGGACAGGGTAAGTCTTGTTTTGCTTCTGTTGTCAGAGGGCTGTCTGGTTGTGCCTCAGTGCGGCAGGGGTCGTCTGGTTCAACTTCTGTTGTCAGACGGTCATCTGCTTGTGCATCAGTGCAGCAGGGGTAGTCTGGTTCAGCTTCTGTTGTCAGAGGGCTGTCTAGTTGTGCATCGGTGGGGCAGAGGACATCTCGTCCAGCTTCTGTTGTCAGGTGGATGTCTGGCTGTGCATAGGTGGTGCTGGGGACTTCTTGTTCATCTTCAGCTTGGGTAGCCCGAGGGTCATCTGGTTCAGCAACGATCGCTTGAACCAATTCAATGTCATTATTTATGACGGTTCCAATTTTCTTCCTACAAAAGCCCGGTCCAGGATGTTTTGCCTTGGGAACTTTTAGTGCCTTTTCTTTAGGCACCATAGGCTTTCTGCCCATCTTTGCCTTTGGCACGCAGACAACTGCTGAATTTCTCTTTCTATTCTCAGGGACAACAGCAGTTTGCCACTTGTTGCGTGTCTAGAATTGGGACTGATCCATGTCAGAAGATTAAGCACAATACAGTATCTGGACTGAAAGCAGTTGTTTCAGAGACAGATCAGCCATTGTGGAGGAGATACATTTTGGTTGACCTTCTATGCACTGTATCCCTGACTCGATGGTACAGGTGTTACAAGATGGTGTAAACATTAACGTTACATGACATATGCTGTGCATACTTTACTGTACGTTCACTGTGCTTAGTTTAATTTCTTTTCAAAAGCAGCATTGCCCAGAACAGTTATTTCAAAAGAGATGAGCATGAGAATATGACAGATGTACCTGAAAGGACAACAAATAAGCCATATCCAAGCCTGGTTAAATAGCTCGGGCCTCGAAGTCACTCATAGCTGTGTCTGCTATCATGCCCATGCAATGACTAAAGTTATAAAGAGGATGTGCTCGGTCAGTACAGAGTAAGTACTGTACTGTATAGACAGTCTAACCGTATATTATTGAATAAGAATATTATTGTTTCGGTTCCCTCCTTTCTCCCTTATCCCCTCTTCCTCCTTTCTCCCTCATCCCCTTCTCCCTCATTTCTTGTAACAATTTTTGTGACAATTATATAGAAATAAAAAATGTTTATCCATTGTCATATTTAACTTCAGTTGTGTGACAAATAAGTATGCACACTTGTAATCATTCACATTTTGGTACGATTGTAGGGTGGCAGTGGGTCGTGCAGCAGGTGTACTGGATAAATGGTCTGTGGGGCTTCGCATTTGCACCTGTACACCTCTGGGTGCAGCGGGTGTTGGTGGAAGAGGTGTGCTTCTGTGAGTGGGTGAGGGTATGCATAGTCATTCACATTTTGGTACGATTGTAGGGTGACAAAGTGGCTTGTGAATGAGATCAGCAATTCAAATGATGAACGTTGTGCTGCCGCAGTTAAAGAAGTTCTACAGCAGGATCATAACCTGACAATGTCCGAGTCCAGCATCAGGAGAATCAGACGTGAATTGGGCTGGAGGTACAGACGTGTCAAGTAAAGTGTTTTGCTGCAATATTGTAATGCAATAGTGTTGTTGTTCAGTATGCACATGTGCGAGTTAACAGTACCTGTAAAATGCTATCTTGTCATTACAGAGTGTATCCAATGATAAGTGAGCCCAACAAGATTAAGAGAGTACAGCAAGCGCAAGCTTGGATCGATAGTGGGGAAACTTTTAACAATGTAATATTTTCAGATGAGACATCAGTTGCCCTAGAAAGATTTGCCACTTTTGCCTTTTACAATAAACATGTCTATCCCTGAAGCTTCGTCCCAAGCACCCACTCAAGGTCCACGCCCATGCTATCTCAAGACTTGGACCAGGGTCCGCAATAATATTTGACGGTAATTATCAGTCTATCATTTTTAGTAATGAAATTGTATGTGTCGTAAGAATGTACTGTATGACATTATATCCCTTTTTCTGTACAGGAATCATGGATAAAAAAAATTCAAGAAGAGATTATAGACTCCATAGCTGACCATATTCAGGCTCAGTTCCCATTTGGTCATTAGTTCTTCCAGGGTAATGACCCAAAACATAGTGCCTCGAGTGCCCATATTCACGCACATGGAATTAACTGGATGAAGACTCACCTGGAGTAAGTGCTGCATTGTAACTGTTTATTTTTTATTTCTACTGTATGGATATTTGCTCTGACATCCCCTTTTTTTGTCGCTGATGTTGCAGATCACCCGATTTAAACCCCATAGAACTGGTGTGGCATGATTGGAAACATCACCTGCGGAAAGTCGTCAAACCTGCCAACAAGGACCAAATAGTAAAGGGAATATGAGCTTTCTGGGCAAACACTCATAATGTAGAGAAATGCAACATCTATATTAATATAATTGTCAGAGTTTTGCCCATTGTGTTACAGCGTAATGGACATGCTACTGGCATGTAGTAAGAATGTATCCAGCTGATTATTTTAAAAAATAGGTCTTATACTGAATATATGTAATTATTGTTACTTGCACTGGTGAAAAATGTGAGATACTGTAGCCCTGAAGGGGTCAAAATAATCATAAAAGTGTTACAAACTGCCCAAAGCAATGACAGAATCATGGTGACCTTACTGGTGAGGTACTGTAATGTGGTGTTGGTATTCAGTCCTATTGTTGTGAGAGAAAAAAACATGTGTTAAATTCTATCCTATTTTGGTTCCTTTTCCATTTATTTGGTGTCTATTTTTAAGGGCTAATACTGTATTGGCAATGGAGGCTGAGGGATCGCAGTTAATAGTGCAACGTGTGATCCAAACCTTACAGTATATTCAGTTCACAGAATGCAGTAAAGTATATATCTAAAGAATATGTGTATATATATATATATATATATATATATATATATATATATATATATATATATCAAATGGAAATATTACTGCATGCTCATTTGCATGTCTTAGCCAGGTCTGACACCACGTCTTTCACCATTATCACACAGCACTTCTCTATAGGCCATGTTAATGGTTTTGAAGCAAAAGGTGGCACTGTGTGCTCATTTGCATTTTATTTCCAAGAATCCCTTGCTGCAGTGGAAGTGCTGTGTGCTGGGTGATAATGGTGAAAAGCGGGTTGCAGACCAGTCTAAGACATGCAAATGAGCATACTGTACAGTGATTTTTCCATTTGCTATATGCTTTGCTGTGGAGGGTTTTTGTCACTTTTTTTTACCCACCATAGCATATATATATATATGTTACGCCAATGCTCGCCACAAACCTGGACCGGACCGCAGGGCTGAGGTGGGGTTATATAATCACCGACCTTAGTCCGCGCAGACTGATCCGGAGTGCGCAGTTCGTAGTCGTACGTAGCAGTGTCAGGATTGGAGAAGGCAGCATCGTCGTTATTCAAGCAGGAGTTCGGCAACAGGTAGTCAGGAGTTCCCCGCTTCAGTTAGGAGCGTGAGCGCGGGAGTGGCCTCTGCGCGAGGAGCGGCCTCGGCCCATGACGCCGGTCTCAGCAGGGGGAGACAGCAGGCTGGCCGAAGTACACCGCAGGGCAGCGTCGGGGAAACCAACGCTTCAGCACAGAAGTCAGGAACGGGCCTCTGCATGGAGCTAGCAGAAGGCCTCAGGAAACAATGCTTCAGCACAGAAGTCAGGAACGGGCCTCTGCATGGAGCTAGCAGCAGGCCTCAGGAAACAACACTTCAGCACAGAAGTCAGGAACAGGCCTCTGCATGGAGCTAGTAGCAGGCCTCAGGAACTTAGGAACTAGGGATGAGAACTAGAGAGGTTAGTACACCAGGAGACAAGCCAGCGTGGCTTGTGGCAGAGACAGTAACGTCCAGGGTAGGAATTTTTTATGCTCGGCACTGTTTCAGAGCCAAAGCCCAACATATAAAGGGCGGAGATCCAATCACAGGGGAAGGGTGTGGGAGCATTCCTCCAATGATAGGGCACAGGGCAGAAGCTGCAATGAAAGGCAGCACATGTGCCATTGATTGCCAGAGGAAGCTTGCAACTGCAGAGGTCTGCAAGGCTATAGTAAAACCCAGGAGTGGATTCCTTACAATATATAAGAAATGTCCATAAAATTATTGGCTATTTAAATAATGACGTGATTACTAGATGATGAAAAAGCAAATGAGATAATTAGTGATATTATAATTAAGAATATTGTGTGTATATCTAAATGTTGCTAATGTATATATAATGTGAAATCACAGTGTATGTGACCAGATACATGAATTGAACAAGGGATAATAACGAATAAAAAATCAATAAAATTACAACTACAAATGCATAGACCAGTATTGAAAGTCCAAAAATGAATGGATCAGTCGTTTGATCTCGCTGCAAACAGGATCCGACTGCCATCCACAGAGAACCAACGAATTCCAAGTAAATCTCTACAGAAAACACAAAAAGAAAACGCCCGATCCTAGTGCAATAAGTCCAAAAAAATACACATTTATTATCCCTTAAAATCCAACAAAATGCCAACTCACAAACAACAAAGTAAAAACAGCGTTTTATGAGGTATACTCATGCACCAGACGAGGATTCAGCTACTCAGCTCACTCGGTATCTTCACCGCATGGGATCGCAGTGCTCCTCTTGGTCTCCGTCCAGCAGGAACTCAGGAAGCGACACTGTTGCTCGTTTTGTCCTCCGGAAACGAAACTAGCATGTATTAAGTTCTGGGCAGAGCTGTGTGCTGCGTGCGAGCTGAAAATTGCTGCATGTAGCGTCTGAGTCCAAGATGCAAATGTGAGTATCCACATTAACAACGCAACATACACCCTACGCGTTTCTTCACATTACGTCCTGAGGAAGGTCCCATTTTGGAGCACCGAAACGTTTGGTTTCTTGATGTACCACTATTTTCACCAATACACTTTGTGAAGTTTTCTACAATTGAGTGCTGTCTCTTGCAAAAAACAAACAAAAGCGCAAGCTCCATAGCACGTAACTGAGTAAAAAATAAGGTACATTTATTTAAAAAATCAGCAACCCATAAGAATGTGCACTTACAGGCTTTCAAACAGAACCATTCGTGGGAGAGAAATCTCTATTGTGGTCATCTGCAGTGGTAGGGTGAGTCCCAGGTTTGCAGAGTGGATGTAAACAGCCCAGGTTCACCATGAATTGGCAGCAAGATATAAAGGCATCCAATGCCTGCACGTCCTTTGCTCCCTCATACAATGATTGCTAACACTTGAAATTACCGCCAGCCGGAGCGCAGGGAAGCCAGGGACTCTAAATACACCAACACAAGCGCGATGACGTCACAGCTCTACGCGTCGCCGCAGTGTGCAGGCATTGGATTTTTTAAATAAATGTACCTTATTTTTTACTCAGTTACGTGCTATGGAGCTTGCGCTTTTGTTTGTTTTTTGTTCATAGATTCCAAAAGTGGTTGGCTATACCACTCCCCTTAAAGCTGCAAAGACGCTCCCTGGATCTTCTATTGGGACTATATTTCTCTCTGGATTTTTTGTTTGAGTGGAACATTCAATTTGGATTTTCACTATCACGTTATGGTTTGTAGATATTATTAGGTTAAATTGTGGTAATTTTAATTTATTTTAATATTTTAAATATGTTATTATAATTTATCATTTATTAGGGTTATTTCCCATCCTCTTTAGCGCTATTTAATTTTTGTGTTGTCTTTGATATATATATATATATATATATATATATATATATATATATATATATATGCAAATATAGCTGTATGCTCATCTGCATGTCTTAGGCAGGTCTGCAACCCCGCCTTTCCCCATTATCACCCAGCATACAGCACTTCCACTGCAGCAAGGGATTCTGGGAAATGACATGCAAATGAGCACACAGTGTCACTTTTTGCCTCAATAACCATTTTTAACATGGTTCCCTATAAAAATGGTTATTGAGGCAAAAAGTGACACTGTGTGCTCATTTGCATGTCATTTCCCAGAATCCCTTGCTGCAGTGGAAGTGCTGTATGCTGGGTGATAATGGGGAAAGGCGGGGTTGCAGACCTGCCTAAGACATGCAGATGAGCATACAGCTATATTTGCATATTTGCTTTCCTGTGGAGGGTTTTTGTCACTTTTTTTACTCACCATAACTTAACTCAGTATATATATATATATATATATATATATATATATATATATATATATATATATATATATATATATATATATATAAAGTAGATTTTACCAGATTGGAGTCCGGAAAAAACGAGACAGCACACAGTCCAGTAGGTCCAATAAAGCTGTATTCAGTGTAACATGGCACCACCTGACTCCAATCTGGTAAAATCTACTTTTTACATGTGCATATGGGACAAGCATCAGCATTTCTTCATTTGTTTACAGTGTGCCAGCTGAGTGTGATTTTTTCATATATATATATATATATATATATATATATATATATATATATATATATATATATATATATATATATATAGAATCCAATGCACAGCCGGCACACCATCTGCAAGTAAATAAGTTTTGGTGCTTATCCCATAAAGCAATAACAGACCATACGATACCGGTTGCAACACGACATCAAGGGACAGCACGCAGGTAAGTAAATCAAAAATGTTCTATATTTGATAGAAGACACAAAAACCCACTGGGGGACCGAAACATCGTTTTTTGTGTCTTCTTTCAAATATAGAACATTTTTGATTTACTTACCTGCGTGCTGTCCCTTGATGTCGTCGTGTTGCAACCGGTATCGTATGGTCTATATATATATATATATATATATATATATATCTCCAATAAAGAATATCACTTCTGAGCACATTCACATGTCTTAGACAGGTCTGCAACCCTGCCTTTCAACCATTATCACCAAACATACAGTGTTCCCACTGCAGCAAGGGATTCTGGGAAATGACATGCAAATGAGCACACAATGTGTCACCTTTTGCCTGGAATATCCATTCACATGGAGCCCATTTAAGCTGATGCATCGCTGTTCACACAGCTTTGAAGCACAGCATGGAACTAGCAAAGCAAGTACAAACCGCTCACAGACATGTTTCAACGTTGATGGGTATCATCAGTGTGAGGTTGGTCTATAATTGCTTTGAAATATTTCTAGGCTGGGTAGGTTTACCATATACATTTTAAGTTATGGTGGGTGAAAAAGGCGACAAAAAACCTCCACCGTTAGCATATCGCCTTTCTCACCCACCATAACTTTAAAAAATATATATATATATATATAATGTGTAGAGGTATCAGTGCCTTGTTAGCCGTGCTTTAATAATCAAAAAATAAATAGATGATACCGTTCTGTGGCTAACGAAATGCTTTTATTTGTGCGAGCTTTCGAGATACACTGATCTCTTCTTCCGGCGATGTTACAATGAATGAAGCAAGCAAAGGGAATACTTAAAACTCAACAGGATCATTAAAACACTCCCGATCCGCACAAGAGAACAAATTCTGGACCTGATTCCAGCCAACCCAAAACCTGGCACATTCTACATGCTCCCTAAAATTCACAAAGAGGGTAACCCTGGTCGCCCTATTATCTCTGGATCTGGCACACTTACCGAGAATATTTCTGGCTGGATGGAGGGCATTCTAAAACCACTTGTCAGGAACACACCCAGCTATATCCAGGATACCACTGACCTGCTAAACAAAGTGAATGCCATTGGCCCCCTCCCAACAGGAACACTACTAGCAACCATGGATGTAGAGTCACTTTATACAAACATCCCCCGCGAGGATGGGATTTCAGCCTGCAGATACTTTCTGGGACCGCAGGAGCTACTCACAGAGACAGTGACTAAATGCATCGAATTTATTCTGACCCATAACTACTTCACATTTGGAAATGACACATACCTCCAGACAACCGGGACCGCTATGGGTACTCGGATGGCGCCACAGTATGCCAATCTGTTCTGCGCAAAACTGGAAAGTGACTTTCTTTCCACCTGTCACTTGAAACCCCTTACATACCTTCGCTACATCGATGACATCCTCCTAATATGGACCTCTGGCGAACAGGAGCTCCTACAGTTCTATGACAACTTCAATACGTTCCACCCGACCATCAACCTCAAACTCACCCATTCCCCGGATGAAGTACATTTCCTAGACACCACCATTACTATAAAGAACAACCAACTACACACTTCTGTATACCGCAAACCTACAGACAGAGCTAGCTATTTGAGGGACAACAGCTTCCACCCGACACACACCAAACATGCAACCATCTACAGTCAAGCCATACGCTACAACCGGATATGCTCCGACACCAGACAGAGACCAGCGATTAAAGCCTTGAGATCAGATTTTATAAACTGTGGATATAACCACAGAATACAATACCAGCAAATTCACAAAGCCACCAGAATACCTAGAAGTGATCTCCTTGAATACAAACAGAAGGAGACAAGCGACAGGGTACCTTTGGTAGTCACATATAACCCACACCTAGGAGCCCTACGCAAGATCACCAGGGAACTACAACCCATCCTCCAGGAAGATACAAGACTGCAACAGGTCTTCCTTGAAGCACCCTTATTATCATACAGACAACTTCATAATCGCAAGAATATTATGGTGAGGAGTAAAGTATTCAGCAGTACAACTGAATGCGGGACAAAACCATGCCAGGACACAAGATGCAAAACCTGTGCAATGCTGTACACAGCGGACACAATACAAATACCACACAGGAATCGGGAATACAAAATCAGAGGCAGGTTCACCTGTTCCTCCAGCAATGTCGTGTACCTCATCATGTGCATGAAATGCCCAGGAGGCTGCTACTACATAGGTGAGACGGGGCAGGGGCTAATCAAGAGAATGAACCTGCATCGCCACAGCATCACACACGGAACATGAGACAGTCCTGTCGGCGAACATTTCTCTGACTCTGGCCATAAGATGAACGATCTGAGGGTTGCCATACTCAAAGGTAATCTTAAAACACCGAAAGAGAGACGGTTGCATGAATACAAATTTAAAACACCGAAAGAGAGACGGTTGCATGAATACAAATTTATGCAACTGTTCGGGACACTTAACGGTGGCCTAAACAGAGATCGAAATTTTATGAGTCATTACTGACACAAGTGAACTCTCTTCCCATGAGCGCTAAAGACCATGTCTGTACATACTGTGCTATATGTATGCACATACAGCTGTCTCTTACACATACCAATACTCCTTGTTTTTCCATCCCTATACACCAATAGGGACCACATAGTATCCACACACACTTTTAGTTATGCTACAATCTCTCACATTTCCACACCTACCCACACCATTTATATTAACTCCCACTCCACACACACGCCTTTTGTAAAGCACTGTATACACTGTGGGCTCTCCATTCATTTATATTCACACAGATACACACACACACACACTCTTACATCACTTTCTTTCAGGAACCATTTAACACCTCTAGCCATAAATCTCATCCACACCTGGGGAAGGACAAGCACAGATAACATTCCAAGAGACACTGTTTTTAAGTATTCCCTTTGCTTGCTTCATTCATTGTAACATCGCCGGAAGAAGAGATCAGTGTATTTCGAAAGCTCGCACAAATAAAAGCATTTCGTTAGCCACAGAACGGTATCATCTATTTATTTTTTGATAATATATATATATATATATATATATATATATATATATATATATATATATTTTATATATATATATTATATTATATTATGACGATTTGAATATTTTTCTAGATTTACTAATACACATCATCCATGGTGCATATTTGGGGTGTACAGTATACAGTTTCTGTCTATATGTTATACTTACTGCAACTACATCTAGTTTCCCAGCTAAAGGAAGTCTTGTCCTGTGTTTTTTGTTAGGCATGTTTTGACAGAAACTATTAGTCGGGTATACACTTCTAGCCCCAGTGCAAGTCTGGTATGTAGTGAATAAAGACTTTACTACGTAATGCACTTAGATTACTATAATTTCCTTTGTTTTTAGCTCACTGCTAATTTCAGGCTATATTGCATGTTTTTCCCCCTCATAAAAAAAAATTCATTTTCTGTTCTGTTTCTTCTGGGATAATATTAGATTTTGAATTTTTGCTGGACTGATTTGAAAGATGTACCTAAGTTTTCAGAGATGGATTGCTCCGATCATGTGTTGTAGGCCCCCAAATTTTCCTTGGCTAAAATCAAGGGATAATCAACATTTTTAAGGAACCATTGGAATTTTCTACAGTACAGGCATACCCCGGTTTAAGGACACTCACTTTAAGTACACTCGCGAGTAAGGACATATTGCCCAATAGGCAAACGGCAGCTCACGCATGAGCCTGTTAGCACATTCTGAACAGCAATACCAGCTCCCAACCTGTACCGAAGTTGTGCGCAAGCGGGGAGACTATAGAGCCTGTTACAAATGCGTTATTTACATCAGTTATGCACTTGTATGACGATTGCAGTACAGTACATGCATTGATAAGTGAAAAAAAGATAGTGCTTCACTTTAAGTACATTTTCGCTTTACATACATGCTCCGGTCCCATTGCGTATGTTAATGCGGGGTATGCCTGTATAGAGCTGCCTAACAGTAAGTCAGTTAGTCAGGTTTAGACTGCAAGGTGTTTTGATCCTGACGTGTACACTGCAGATCAGTCCAAGTGCATATGAAACACATTTTAGCTACAATTAAGAGCAAATAATTAATTGGGACTAATTAATAATCTCACTGTTTACTTGGATGCCCACACTGTACAGTAGGTTGATTTGAGCTAGTAGGCCACAGTAACACTGCTGGTAAAGGATTGGGCCATACTCTCATTGAAACGGTGACAGCTCTAATCTACAGAATACAGTGGAAAAAAGGATGAGAACGAGACCAAAAGGACCTTGTATGTTTCAAGCTCAGTAAACAAAAAGGGGTGTAAGCTATTGACATATCCAATTATAATGCAAGGTCTTGCTTTCTAGGAGGATTTACTGTGTATGCCGTCATTGCAACTGACTTGATAACCTTGCCAGATTTCCGAGTCTCAAATATATGTCTCCAGGTGGACATATTTTACATTTAAAACCCTCTCTGACCATGTTGCCTATGGGTTTATAATTCACATACATATATCTTCGGGCTGTTATAGCTAAAAAGCTTATTTGATTTACTCTTTACCTTTTGCTAATGCATTTTCTTGAGGGTCATTGCTGTACACTGCAAATGACAGATATCTACATGGCTACTGAAAAATATCATTAGAATGGCACAAAGATTAATAGCACGCAATACATTTTGACATGTTACCAAGACTGGACATCCTATTGATTTATGATCTGAACTTTCTGTCAGTGGGTTGTATATTGGGATCCAGACATCACAAACCACAACAGTCATTAAACGGCCTTTTTAATGAATAGCAGGCAAAGCAACAAAATAGCAAAGATAACCAGAAAACAATCAGATGCTCAAAAAATATATAATCTTTTACATATCCATGCAAAGTAGACACAATATATATCTAATATCTTTACCTATGCAGCCAATAATGAATGCATAAATTGGATCCCAAAATCCAACTACAGTATGTACTTAAGTGTTTGGCCCAGACTCACTAAACTTGTAAATCAGGACAATTACCGTGAAGTTAACTAAATTAGGAATGGATGTTAATGGTATACTCCCAAAGCAAATTTTATGCAAAGATAACGTCCATATTTGAGCTCATTAGCATCCGCTTAACGTAATTTTATTTGAGGATAATGCTACTTTAGCTTCAAATAATGTGACGTTATTTAGGTCTTGGCATTACTATCAACCATACACTGGATTTGGGGGTTTGGAGGAGAGGAGAAGAGTGAAATAACAGAGAGCAATTATGTTATATTACTTAGGTCATACATAAACCTATTGTTACTTCCATCTAGAATCTAAAACAGGGCTTTGCTTATTGCTTTATTTAATGGTCTGGCTGGGAGTAATGCCAGATTTAGTTCTCACCTAAATAACGTGACATAATTTTTTGGTGTTAATGCTTCATGAGTTGGGATTCTTACGCAGTCAGCTCATTTGCCAAATACTTTGCATCTCATTTTCCCTGAAGTTCATTGTTTATAATGCTAAGCTTTTATGTGAGCACTGAGCTGTGTGACTGAATTGCAGTGCAGTTCAAGTGCAGTTTGGATAAAGTGTGGAGTTGTAACCAGAAGCAATTAAAGCAAAGGAGGTTGGAAACACAGAATATAGTGGTGAATACAGTCAATTGTGTAAGTACCCACACACAGAGACTGCATAATTCTATACAGGCCATCGGTAGACAGCTATACTGACTGCACCACCTTACCCCACAGCCTATAAAAAGGCTCCTGTCCTCCAATGCTTCACAACAAGCTCGCTACCCTGGAGGCAGGTGTTTGTTGCACTGCTGCTGGAAACTCCCAGACTTGCTGCTGGCTCTTGCGAAAACCTGATATACATTTTGACATGTCCTATTACTCTGCTGCTTGCTCCGTGTTCTTACCCTTGACTTGATAGACAGCTCTTCTGTTTACTGCCTGCCCTGACCTTGGTGATCTGACTACCCCATCTGCCTGCTCCTTCCTGAACGCTCTAACTACATTGCACCGCGGATCCAGACTCTTGGTTCCAGCTACCAACAAGCATCCATATTGATCGATATTACAGACTCTCCCCGTGGGTTCTTGTTCAAATTCTGATAAACTGTTAGCACTCCATAGTTGCAACAATGAGCAGGATTGAGAATGCCACTCTGCACATCTCACACCATGTATGTACACTTGGAACAGCTGCTTCAGGGAGCATACCGCTAGGGGGAAGTGTGAGCAGGTGGTCTCTTTGTCAGTCTCCCAGCAATCTGAGACTCCAGTCTTGGAAGGCATTTATTGTTCACTGAACAGGCCCTGGCTGTTGACTAGTGGAGCTGTGACCGAGGACCCGGAAGAGGTAGGTAGCTAGGTAACTGTTAGAAGGGGAGAAGCAGGCCAGTTCTAAATTTACCCATCCCAATAGATTTGCCAGATTGAGTGAACATATTGAGGAAGTCAGGGCAGGAGTCCCAAAGCTGGGGGAGAAGTATTCCTCCAGCACAGAGGGGTCTCAGGATACTCAGAGACCAAGAAAGGTTGTAGTGGTAGGGGACTCCATTATTATGATGGTAGAGAGGGCAATCTTTTGCCTTGACCATATGAACCAAACAGTTTGTTGTCTCCTGGATGCTTTGGTTTGGCACATTGCAAATCGTGCAGACAGATTATTGGGAGGAGCTGCAACTGACCCAGTGGTCTTGGTACACATTGGCACCAATGGTGAAGTTAAAGAAAGATGGAGGATCCTGAAAAATTATTTCAATGATCTAGGCCACAAACTTAAGGCAAGGACCTCCAATGTAGCATTTTCAGAAATGCTACAAGTGCCATGCACTACCCCAGGTAAAGCAGACGTAGTGCCTATACTTACATGAATAGTGGGAAGCTACTTGAAGGTTTAGTACTGGATAATATTCATGAATACCTAATGGATCACTAAATTATTAGTAATTGTGTACATTATGAAGAATAGGTTGTGCCAAACTAACCTTATTAGTTTATTTGAGGAGGTACACTGTAGGAAGGAATTTAGCCCAGGATAATGCAGTTGATATGGTCTACTTAGATTTTGCAAAGGCTTTTGATACATAAGGTTAGTGTACAAAATAAAAGAAATTGGTCTTGGTAAAAAATAAAAATATATATTTGCTCCTGGATTGAAAACTGATTGAAGGATAGACAACAGAGAGTTGTAATAAATTGTATCTTTTCTGGTTGGGCTAAAGTTGTAAGCGAGTACCTCAGGGATCAGTTACTGGGACCCCTGCTTTTTAACTTCTTTATTAATGACCTTGAGGTTGGCTTAGAGAGCAAAGTCTCCATCTTTGCTGATGGCACTAAACTGTTTAAGGTAGTAGAATCCGAGCTGGATTAAATTTCTCTCCAGAAGGACTTGGATAGACTGGAAACGTGGGCAGGTAAATGGTAGAGAAGGTTTAACACAGATAAATGTAAGGGTAAACATCATGAAACAATAAACAGCCTTTTGAGATCAAATATGGTGAGAAAAAACTAAGAAAAATGCAAATATTGCGTTTTACTATACCTGCACACTTGAATTGGGTTGTCAGGTGGCTTCTCCAAAAATACTGGACACAATGGTGAAAGATGCAACGCGCTCAACAGACACACACTCCCCTCTCACCTCTTTCCACTCCAAGCTTTTCACTCCTCTCCCTGGACCCACACCTAGGCTCCTGACACCTCCTCCTGATTGGCTGCATTACCCAGCAGCAGCCAATCAGGATGGAGGAAGCACCCAGCCCCCTAGCAACAGCCCTGCTCAGGGAAATCCTATAGCCCCCCAAGCCGGTCAGGTCACTATGTCCAGAGAGGTAATACTGTTATACACATACATGTCCAGTATTACCTCATTTTTTTTTACTGGATAGACTATCAAATACTGGACAGTCCGGTTCAATACTGGCAACCCTACACTTGAATCACCCAAATGAAAGCATATGCTTAATTACAGCTAATAACTACAAATTATGAGCTTTCAATGTCCCAGCCACTAAGGTAATGAAGCTGTTTTTATTTACATTTTAATACTAGTGTACAGGAGCAGGGGGGTCTCCGGAGCTGAACCGCATTAATTTCAGGTCCGGGGACCCCCTGCTTCCCAAGTTACAGGCCCCGTTATGGGGTGCCGGTATCCCCCGGCAATGTTTAAATCTCCCGCGTCATGTGACTAGGACATTTAAATGTATAGGAGATACTGACACCCATACTGGGGCCTGTAACTCGGGAAGCAGGGGGTCCCCGGGGCTGAAATCAATGCGGTTCAGCTCCGGAGACCCCTGCTTCTGTACATTAGTATTAAAATGTAAATAAAAACACTGCGATCGCCTGTAAGATCTGTGCAGGGAGAGGAGTCTCTCTCTGTGCTGCTCCCTATGCGGCTCTTACAGAGTGCGGCCAGATCGTATGGGGGAGAAATGAAAAACAAAACGGATATACCATCACTGCTGTCCCGTACGGTATCGGCATTTTCCTACCTCACATTTGAGACTTGTGCAAGTGTTTTCAGATTCTTTGTGAATACCATGATAACAGAAATGACAAACCATTCGATGGGGACATGCCAAACCGTTCAAGATCGCAGCAATTTTATCGAAGCTACTAGAATCGGCATCATAGAGTTAGTTTTATGCTCAGCAAGAGACTAATTCCAAAAACATCATTTCATCCCTTAAATTAAACAGGACAAAAAACAAAACCTAGAAACGTATATGAGGAAAGCAAGTTAAAGCTGCAGTTCAAGCAATATCCTGCATGTGTGGGGTTTTTTTTTAATAAATCAGTTCTGTAGTAAGAAAAAATACTTTTAGCATTTTCTGTTTTAAAAAAACAACTTTGGAAGACCAATTTTCTTGTATTCTATTTTAACAAGCATGCTTGTTCCTATAGCAACGATTTACATTCCCCATATTTAAAGATGTCGCCAAACTTTGCCGATCAATAGACGGAGAACGAATTGACCTGCAGCTGTGCAGTTTTTTAGGTAAGTAGAGATTGCCCAAATGAAACTATTAAAGTTAAAAAAAAAAACTACAAAAAAAAAAAACGGGAGCCTGAACTGCAGTTTTAAAGAGGGTAAAGAGAGCAAATGAAAGTACACTTAAATAAAGAGACGGGCAGAAAATAACGTACAGTATGGTGTTAACATTCATCAAGTAAGTTAGACATTCTTTCCCATCACAAAATAAAAAAATGCCTGGGATAAGTTAGAGAGTAGCCCCAGGGCTGGGAAAGCGGTGCACAGCAGCAAAAAGGATAGAGCTCAGCACATCCAAAGGTTAACTTTTGTTCTATGTTTATCTGTGATACTGTAAGTTAGTTTGCCTAAGTACTGTATTCATAAGGGTGAATTGAAGGAGGATTTTAATGTGGGTAGGAAGTCATGCAGCACCAAGAAATCTTTTTATTAAAATTGGATGCACGACTAGTAATGCATGACTATCTCCCAAATTACCCTAGGGTTATCAAAGATTTTCAGGAATGCATATTTCCCTTGACTCATTGGTACAAACCATATTATTCAAATAATCTGGCTCAGACTTTTCTGTACTCCACACACTATTGATTCAATGTTAAGTAACTTCCTTCTGGAATTACTCTGTGCAGCATAATGGCTGTAGTAAGTGGTCCTTTGCAATGAGAAAAATGCAAGATATGTTGGTAGTTTCTGTTTTATAAGTGCAACTCCCAAGTCATGTAAGAGCAGACACGTTACTTAGTCTGGCTGCAGAATTACAGAAGATTCCTAAATAACTAAATGGATACTTAGAGTTAATGACTGAATAGACATTGATTGCAACAGTGTTTAGACCTATGACACAGGCCCAAGCAATTCCATTCTTGTATGTATGTATGTATGTATGTATGTATGTATGTCTTTATTTGTATAGCACCATTAATGTACTTCACAGTAGTAATAGTTACAATCATATACTTAATAAGATATAAATAACACAAAGCGAAGAAGTGCTTCAGACTTAAAAGTAACATTTGGGAAAAGGAGTCCCTGCTCCGAAGAGCTTACAATCTAATTGGTTGGAAGGAAGAACGTACAGAGACAGTAGGAGGACATGGTACAGTAAGTGTGTCTGCAAGGGGCCCAGGTTAATGTACTGTATGAGGTGTTAATTATCAGCCATCGAGCTACCCATATGCGTCCTTAAGCAGGTGTGTTTTAAGGTGGGTTTTAAAGGTGGATAGAGAGGGTGATAGTCGGGTATTGAGGGGAAGGGCATTCCAGAGGTGTGGGGCAGTCAGTGAGAAAGGTTTAAGACGGGAGAGGGCTTTGGATACAAAAGGGGTAGAGAGAAGACATCCTTGAGCAGAACTAGACTCCCAGTGGAGACAAAGTGGGAGACGGACCTGACCCGGACTGACCTGCAAGTAAAGAATGCTAGGAGGCAGCGGGGAGTCAACAAGTGCACCCCAGCAGCTATAGGGAAGAAACTGCGAGGAGGGCCTGCAGCGGCCTGCAGGTACGTGAAAAGCACGCATCCCACCGGTTAGAATTTAGTGCTACACAGTGAGATAAGAGCCCAGGGCAGAGTAAGGAGTGCCCCAAGCTGGGACAGCTGAAGAGGTCCTGCCACCCCAGTGAACTCTGGCATTTAAAAAATAATAAAAGAAGACAAACTATGCACTGAAACTAATGTGACTGTGCGCAAGAAGGGAAAGGAGCCTAATCCGGGCAGAAGGTGCCTTCCTCCTAACACCTAGAAAAAGATGTCCGAATAAACTTAAGCAGAGCTGGTAGAGAGAGCTAACAGAGGTGTTCAGTCATTCTGAGCTAGAGTAGCTAACAGCTTTAATGCAGTAAAAAAATGTACAGAAGAAGGGGTGCATAAGTGGTACCATACTAGAAGATGGAGTTAGTTTGAAAAAAAGTTAAGCCAAGATACGCGACAGCAGTTGAGTCAATCCCCGCAGCGCAACTCAGGAAGGAAGCTACACTACACACAAAAAAACCTCATATATAACATGCAACAACTGACTCCTGAGCAATAGCAGAATAGCACCCAAGAAATCACAAAAAACGGAGCTGTCATCATTCTACAGTAAAAAGACCATGTCATCACATCATGAGAACAAGAGGAGGCTGCACAGACTCAGAACGGAGCTCAAGCATGAGAAGCGACCTAAAGGCTTGGGTCAAAGAGATTAAACACATTTTTCATGAAGAATTACAAAATGCGATGAGCGGCCTTAGATCTGAGATCTCTGCAGTAGAGGAGAGAACCACAGGGAAGAGGCCATGGAGGCTACAACAGAGAGACAGATAATTGCGTACTCTGATATTGCCCAACTCAGAGAACAAATAGCCCAGCTGTAAGAGGCCCAGGAAAAATCTGAGAATAGATCTAGAAGGAATAACATCAGAGTAAGAAATGCTCCAGAGACAATTACACCAGATGAAATTAGATCCCACCTGCATAGACTATTCCAAGATATACTACCAGAGGCCACCAACTACAAACTCGAAATGGATAGAGCCCACAGAGCTCTGCGACCGAGTGTCTATGAAGGGAGAGGCCCTAGAGACATTATAACAAGGCTCTATTATTTTTCGGTTAAGGAAGAGATTCTTAACAAAAGACATCTATTAAAAGGTCTATTCACACGATGACTACCATGCAAATGAACTTTTTGTTTGAAAATTGAATTAGATTAGACTAGTTTAATTGATAAACAGAAAATTAGCTGTTGGTATACATATTTAAGTGTACTTATATAATTGTATTCGAAAGTTCAAATAATAGATGTTAATGAAGTTGAGGATGACCATGCCTTGCAGAGAATCCAGCCAATGGTTAAGGCTGGTGCAACTATAAAAAGATGTGAGTGAGAAGAGGCCAGGAGTACTGTAAGTTGTGCAGCAGTAACTCAGAGACTGAGAGACTGCGAAAAATTGATGAAACTGTAGTAGATCGTTTGTTTAAGCAATGTATAAACTGTTTGAGTAATCAATGCTTTTGTTTGCAAGGTATAAGTTAAGGGCACTTTCCCAAGGACTCACAACTAATGACGTAAGACACAAACAACATCCGCACGAAAATTGAAGGGACAAGAATCTGAGAGACTCGGACAAAAGGCATCAGGTACCACGGTGCACTCCGAATACATTATTAGACTCCGCACAACACAAATACCCCACAAGCTGAGTTAAAGGCCCAAAATGTGGAAGGGCCCCATCCATCCTCAAGTTAAGACCATTTTTCCCCATGTTTTTTTCCCCTGTTTTTTCCCTCCCACCCCATGTGTGCACCCATCTTTCCATATCAGGACACTACAGGCAACACACAAGTCAATTTAAACACCCTAGCACAAAGTAGAACTCGAAAGAACCTTAAAGTACTTATGCTTACTCTGTGCGACACAGCAAAATAAACAAATCAATAAAGGGCTAACAACCTAAAAATAGTTACCCAGAACGTAAAGGGTCTGAACTCCCCATGGGAAGAAGATTACTGTTCAGATATTTTAAGACTAGACAATGCGATATAAATATAATACAAGAAACACTTAAACAGAGAGGATGTTACTCGACTGAAAGATACATCTTTCCCCCAAATATATCACTCACCAGAGAAAACAAAAAAGCTGCAGAAGCAATCATGTTCAGAACTACAGTAGCGTGCCATTTGCAGTGGAAAAAATAAAAAGCGATAAGATAGGAAGAATATTAGTCATCACTGGCAAGCTCAGCACAGTGAAGTCAACCATTGTAAGGCTACTACGGCGACGTCGGGCTACGGTTGCTGGAAAAATCAAATTGAGATTACTTCCAGCAATCGCGACCAATCCATCGCTCCGTCGCGTCGTGCTTTCTATAAGTACACGTCGCCAGCACTGTAAGTGCAGCCTTAGTCTATACGCACCCAAGGGAGACCTGGAAAGGTTCTTAAATGAGGCCTTTCACACTATAACCCAACATAGAAGAGGCCACTTGATAATAGGCGGAGACCTAAACACTATCCTAGATGGTGCAAGGGACAGGGCTAGAGTCCTCAGAAAGAGCATCACACAACTAATACATTCTAAGACCCTGAATTTTTTTATAGAGAATGTCCTGGTTTACACATGGAGGCTAATGAACCCCCAGTGACGCTGACGGTGAGAGGCATAAATCAGAGGTCTCCCAATTCACGATGATTAAATGGCCTTCTACTAGGGATACCTAAAACTAAAGAAACATTTGGTGCTGCCCTCTGGGAATATTCCTACAAAATGACAATGGCCAGGTGGCAGAAATTATGCCCTGGACTGCCCATAAGGCAGTTCCAATTTGATTGGATGCTGTACCATGTAACAGTTTTCTGTCTCTTTTTTTAAGTACAGTATGTGATGTCATTTTCAAAGGAGGTACGTCACATCCTTAAAACAAAATGGCTGCCATCACATGGTACTGGAACCAATTGTATTGTGAGTGTACCCGTGTTATATCTCACAATCCCATTGGTTCCAGTACCATGTGATGGCAGCCATTTTTTTTAAAGGATGTGACATCATCCCTTAAAGATTATGTCACATCCTTTAAAAAAAAATGGAAGATGTCACATGGTACTTCAACCAATCAGATTGGGGATGTATATCTCACAATTCGATTGGTTGTAGTACCATGTAATGGCAGCCATTTGTTTTTAATAATGTGACGTACTTCCCTTGAAGATGACATCACATCCTTAAAAAAACTAAAAGAACCCTGTCACATGATACAGCATCCAATCGGATTGGAGCTGTACCATCTCACTCTCAAATGTGACATCACAGGCCTTATATAAGGCCTGTCCCGTCTTATCCGACGGGACATCTGCCTATTGGATTACAATGGTCAGATGACGATACAGATGAAGATAAAAAAGAAGGTAAAGAAGAAGATGGACTTACCGGCTGTTGAGGATCATTGTGTCAAGTGTCAAGAGATTCCTGCTGTTGCTGATGGACTCGGAATCGGAGGGTGAAGACGTTAAAGTAAGAAATACATTGATTATATTTTTTTGTGTGTTTTTTTATTCTTGTTTTTTATATTCTTATTTTTTTGTAATTCTGTTTTTAGGTTGCCCATTGACTGCCAATGTGTTTATCTATGCCCATTTCAGGCTATCGATAAATACAGTGGCAAGCAATACATTTTTTTGGCATATGCTTATTTTTAATTAATTGTTATGTTTTGTATTTTTTGTTTCTTGTTTTTATTTAATTATGTATTTGTAGGGCTTGTTTTTAGTTCATTTTTGTGTTTAGGTGCATGTTTTATTTAATTGCTGTGTTGTTTAGGTGCTTGGTTTATTTAATTGCTGTGTGTTTTAGGTTCTTGGTTTATTTAATTGTTCTGTTGTTTAAGCCCTTGGTTTTTAAAATTGTTGTGTCTTTTTGGTGCTGTTTTTTTAGGTTGCCCTTTGACTGTGGTTAATCATGCCTATATTATATGAACATGATGTACCACTGTGCCAATCAATGGGTAGAGGATGGGGGTAGTTGCCCCAGGGAGGGTGGTTAGGCCACCCGGGTGGGTAATGGGGGATGGGGGTTAACCCCTTAATTACTATAGTGGTTACTAACCGCTAAGGTGATTAAGGGGTTAGTGGCCATTAGTTTGTTTTTTGTAGTGTTGCTGCCCACGGAGGAAATGGATGCGGAGGACGGTGATGAGGATGGCCTTTATCCCGGCAGGGGTAAGTAGAACTTTAATTTACTTTATGCTGGCTGGATAATATTTTATTTTGAATGGGCAAATGAGCTATTATCCAGATCGGGATAATAGTTATTTTGCCCATTACTGTACTGCAATGTAATGGATGTTGGGGGTAGAGGGGGTGCCCATTCATTCCCGTTGGGGTTCTCTTTGCCACCCATTGAGGGCATAGGTAACCACACTGGCAATGAATGGGTGTATTGGCTAGTATTGTGTTTTAATGTTTATTGTTGGTAGCAGTGGTGGGTGAAGGTGGTATTTGGCCGGTGGTCGGTGTTTATGTCTACCGGGTGGGTAGTAATCACTATGGCAATGAAGGGGTTAACTCCTGCCACAAACTCCCAGTAAGGCCTAAACACCCACCGCGGGCCAAATACCACCTTTACCCACCTCCACTACCCACAATATACCGGAACTGGTAGTTACCCCCTTCATTGCCTTAGTGTTTAGCCACTAAGGTAATTAAGCTGCATGTAAATGTATTTTTATTGCATTGCATTGAAGCCGGGGGACTCCGGAGTTGGTTTTAATGCATATCAGCTCCGGAGACTCCCGGCTTCAATCCGATGCAGGAAAAATGCATTTTTTTTCTAAGTCCCACTCCCAAATCCCTTCTCGCCAATCTTGGGGTTAGCGAGGTTAGATCTGTTATAAGCTCGCTATTTCAGAGCCTTGATTAAATTCTCGACTCTACAAGTATAGCGTTATCTTATCGAAATGGCGTTATTTTGCTTTTTGAAGCTCTCGCTCGGTGTATTGGCCAGGAGCGAGTACGAGTTTGGCAAGTATTGTATTGTATGTCTTTATTTATATAGCGCCATTAATGTACGTAGCGCTTCACAGTAGTAATACATGGGGTAATCAAATAAATAATAGATAATATAAATAACAGATCATGGGAATAAGTGCTTTAGACATAAAAGTAACATTAAGGAAGAGGAGTCCCTGCCGCGAGGAGCTTACAGTCTAATTAAGTCATCGAAGTTTTCTGAATAGCAAATCTGTTAAATCGTACGGGAAGTGCCAAAGAAGCTAGATGAGTTAGTTATCAAACCAACTAGAATAGGCCCCTTAAAGTTATGGAACGGTATCAGATTTCATGGTCAGGGAGAATAACATCAGTACAAATTAATGTGCTCCCGAGGTTGAAATTAGAAGCATGGAGAAAGAAATAACACATTTTATTTGGAAAGGGAAAAAACCTAGAATCAAGAAAAAAACAATAACATTACCAACGACACTAGGGGGGCTGGCTCAACCGGATCTGATCAAATATTATGAAGCTGCCAGACTGAACCCATTAATATACTGGTCAGCGAAGACAGACACCAAACCATGGGTAGACATAGAAAGATCAGAGGCACAGTCCACAGACATGGCGACTCTTCTGGGGCTAAAACAAGAGCACAGGAATTTACAAACCAGGAGCCAACCAGTTATAGCGCATTCCCTTCAAATATGGGACAAGAATTGTAGACACAAATGTGTCTCGTCTATCCCCTTGCCTCCGACACTACTTAAATCTAATCCTGACTTTGCCCCAGCCTACCACTCAAATGTATACACGATTTGGGAAGGGAAAGGACTAACAACTCTCAAAGGCATACTGTACAGAAGGCAGACAAAACTAAGACATTTTTAGAATTAAGTGAAGAATTCGACCTATAGATGCACCGACGAGTATTCTAAAACTTGCCTTAAACTTGCCTTGGAAAATCTGGGGCTATCACCAACAAGATCCAGGTACATGCTGGGTACATGCTGCAACATTTCAGTGGCATTTCTGCAGAGACTAATGGCCCATCGGAATAACACAGCAGGGGTCCCTGGCAGTCCCATTCAGTTTGAATGAGACTGCTAGGGACCCCCGCTGTTAATGCTATGGGCCATTAGTCTGTCTGCAGAAACGTCACTGAAATGTTGCACTACAGTACCAAACACACACTTACATCAATATATACAGGGGAGACACTACGTCTCCTCGATCCAGACAAAAGGAAGTGTAAATTGGCCTCTAACCGCCTTCGAGAACCTATGCATGAATAGAGAATACCATACCAAATTCTATTATTACAAACCAAAGAACAAACAAATAAAAATATATTAGAGTGAGAAAAAGATATAGGCAGTCCCCTGGAAGATGGAGAATGGGAAGACATCTACGACAGAATAGCCAGAACATGCCCAGCAGTTAGAGAAATGAATCTCCAAATTCTACATAATTGTTATTATACCCCAGCTCGCCTCCACTCATCCTTCCCTATAGCTTCCCCCCTATGTTGGCGTAACTGAGGCCAAACAGGCACCTTTAAACATATTTGGTGGTCATACCCCAAGATTGTATTATTCTGGGATAAGCTTAGAAGATTAATTTAAAAAGTAACGGGATGAGGAGGATCTCAACTGGATGGCTGCAAGAAAAGAAAGAAAAGATGAGGGCGACAACCCCAACCCCCCCCCCCCCCCCCGGATGTCCCCCCTTTGTTTTGGTTAATTTAATTCAGTTCTGTTGTGTTCCCCAACTATAGAATTAATAAAGGTAGATGGGTTTGGGGGTGTCCTGCTAAGTATGCTCATGTTTGTTGATGTTTACTGTACCTACAAACTTGAATCTCCAATGTGATAATATTTTGATTTTTCCCCTGTCTTTCTTTATGTACCTCAAAAAAAATTCTCAATAAAAAATTTGTGATAAAAAAAAATGAGATTAGATTTACCATGGAGCATGGAAACTGTGCTAATACAGAGGCCCCCGGCCCGCCCCCTGACAGCCCGCTGACAGTGCGTGCGGTAAGCAACCGCAAGGCCATAGAAAGCACCCACTTTCCCTATCTTATATATATATATATATATACACACACACACACCCACACACACACACACACACACACACACACACACACACACACACACACACACACACACACACACACACACACACACACACACACACACACACAACAGTCCAACAAGAAAGTCTCTTACCTGTTTCTGTTGTTGTAGCTGTAGCCTCTGCTCTCCTGCTCAGCATCCTTGTGGCTATGGAAATGCCGGTGTCCCCTCTGGTCTTGCTGTTAACACACAGTCCTGTGTGCTTCAAGACTCTCTCCTCATAGCAGCACCTTGTGTGCTGAGGAAAATCTCTGCAGTCATCCTTCTCCTTATGTCAGCCCAAATGGGAGCTTAGGAATCTCTCTCCTGTGTCTCACGTGAGGCTTTTAACAGAGCTCTCATTAGTCCAGGTGGAGACTAGATAATTGAGTGGCTGCAATTAACACTGCTGGATTCTCAGAGTTCTGAGGCTGCTTCATTCAAACAGGGATATGTCCTTGTAACAATGACCATAGAAAAAATCTCTAGCTTAATTCAAGACAGATACAACAGGTTCCTGACAATCTGGGATCCATGGGTTACTTACTGGGAACAAAATAAATCTTGATAGCTGGACGGAAGCTCTAATGATGTGTAAGTTGATTTAAGAACTATTAATGGAATTATAACGCTCCCGACTCCCCATTTATAATTTGTAAATCCAATAAAATGTAAGTTAAAAATAAATGACTGACTATGTACATACTGTTACTGTACAGTAGTTATAGTACAAATGCAGTGTTAACATTGCCAGTTGCATACTTTTCTGCTAGGGAAATGCAGAAGTTAAGCTTTGCAGTATATTTTATGACGGTGGTTTTGCTAATCAGACATCATTGTTCTAATTAATACTGAATTAAATTGCTGTTCCTGCATTTTGAAGGTTATTTTTTTTTTACTGTGCACTTTATCAGACAAATATAGGTTCAGAGAAAAACTGTAAGAAAATAATAAAATTCCTAATGATAAATCACAGGGAAGTAATCAATGGAAGGAGTATGTCATATCCAAAATTAATGTACAAATTAAAGATTATGAGTAGAAAAAAAATATTTGTCTTACAAATAGTCAGTAGATTTTTCTAGCCAAGTCTAGCTTTACTAATCATTACAGTATATTTATTGATAAAGTAAAGTACTTACAAACAACAAATGCATAACAAGATAGTCACGCCAGATCCCTACTAGTTGCACTCAATGTACATAGAATTGGGAAGACTTAATAAGTCTAAGGATTCCAATATCCTAAAGCAGCAATTTTATAGCCATAAGGAAACCCCTCAGGGAACCAGCGAATAAACTCCAATAATACAGTATAGGAAAAATAATACATTTTTAATATGTAGGAATATAGACAACTACGGAAGTGATAATATATATAAAGTGAAAATATTGAAAAATAAAATTTCCCGGGATTGAGGCGGCCCAAGGGTCAGAGAGATGTAGCTATAAAAAGCATTATCCCTCTATTGACACAGTAATGTCTGACCATACCTGGTCTCCAGGACAGGTGAATATATAATACCCACCGGAGAGAAGTATATGTAAAACCAGTATAAAGTCACTGCTATTGCGATATACTTATGTGTAACGAAGGATAGTGTGCAGGTAAGACCATATATACAGTGTATATATACAAATGTATGGAGAGCCAAAGGCTACCACTTACTAGGTCAGAGTGGAAATGCCCAGTGTGGATATAAAGATGTCAGGTGCCCATCGATTGTATTAAGTTATTCCTATGGTCAAAATAACCCAATGGGTAATAGCAACTGGTTGTCATACATGCACATCCATGTGGTGCTACGATGATCAAGACTACCCTTGCCAAACGGCATCTACCTCATATATATCCTGCATATACAAATGAAAGAATGCATGTAGGAATGTATGTATACACCCAGGCATCAATCACATTAATGGCCAATATATCCGCTGATAATCAGCCTGGGATGGTAAATAAACATCGCAAGACATGCGATAGACGACATCGTCTATAATGGCCTCCAGGACCCCTCGCAGCTTTTATTGTTGCGCCTGTCTCTGTTTTCTGTATCTTCCTGCATGTCAGTCAGGCCAAAAATGAGAGATTTTAGGTGGGTAGTTGTTTTTTTTGGAGGGCTCTGATGGTGGAGTCTAAACGTTTTTCTATCGTGTCCGTTCTGTCTCCAATGCTGTTAATGTCCTTTCGTAGTTCTGCCAGTTCCTTCTGAAAAAAGGATTTTATTTCCCCGCAAAACTCCTTCAGGTCACATCTGGTCACTAGACGTTGATCTCTTTTATCGCTCCTATATTCCGATCTGTCTCCGTCGGATTCGGAACCGTCCTGTGGGGTTGGCGCTCTGGAGCCTCCCGGTCGCGCCATGTCGAATTTCTGTTGAAATAATCTGTTAACACGGAAGAGGATTTTCTTGATTGAGATCTGGTAGGCATCCCGCGGGTTTCCGATACCTATATTTCAGTTTGTCTCTTTTGTATGTTTGATTTAAATGCTGATTATTAGCTTAATTTGTGCCGATAGGAACGGAGCTCACACTTCAAGCTTCCATTCACTCGGCTGTTGTGCATACGCCTCATAGACGCCTCTTTTCTAATGTAAACAAATCTAATTTAGCTAGCCTCTCCTCATAAATCAGATTACCCATGTCTTTTATTAATTTGGTGGCTCTTCTCTGCTCTTTCTCTAGGTCCATAATGTCTTTCCTAAGCAGTAGTGCCCCAAATTGTACTCCATATTCAAGGTGTGGTCTTTCTAATGGTTTATAAAGGGGCATAATTGTGTTTTCTTCCCTTCCATCCATTGCCTGTTTAATGCAATTTAAGATCTTGTTTGCCTTTGTAGCCACTGCATGACTTTGGGCACTATTGCTAAACCTGATTGTGTTCATGAATGTTACAGGATTATATTTACAGTACAAAAGTAAGCATTACTCAGATCTTATTCTTCAAAGGACAAGTCGGTCACAGGAAATAAATAAAAAAGTGGAGCTAATCAAAAAGCTATCAGCTTAAAGGTAAACAAAGAATTCATGCATTCTAATATGTATTTAACTTCAGAATGTTCTAAACATACCATTCAGAAAAACAATACTTCTAGATGTATTTATTCAACTTAGAGAAGATGACACATGAAGCTCACATTCAGCCAAGAGTACTTGCACTAAAATATTAATGTTTATCGAAAGAAAGGGGGAAAACAGCTCAGCACATAATATTATTGTTATTCTAGAAAAATGTGCCATGTGTGTGTAAACCCCCCTGCCCCCGGTGTGGGTTACTAAAGTACTATACGGAGTTAATAGTAAGCTGTGGCTGATAGGATCCAGCCTGTGATGACATATGGAACTACACGTCAGGGTGTATAAGAGTAGAGGGAATGTTCTGGAGAGGGGTTCCAGCATGGAAGAAGGAGAGGAGCCTTGGGGAACAGAGGCAGGTGATATGTTCCCACAGTTATTGTATAGATCAGGCCCCCCTTTTATTGTGTTTCAGTTAGGGACAGTGCCCTATATGTTAGGATCCCATAGTATGGCCATTAGAGAAGAGCAGGTCCCATAGAGGGAGTGCAGAAATGCCACAAGGGGCAAAGCAGAGAAGGCCCCAGGATGTCAGGGGATCCGCCCTACAAGTGGATCCCCATCTATATTATTCACACCCTGAGGAAGTGGCAGTTCCACAACAGGGTTGAAGATTAATAGTAACATACACAGAACATGCAAGGATCTCAGCAGGGGCCTGCAGTAAAAGGGACTAATAGGATTTTGCTAAAAAGGGAGGCCAGATGAAGTCAGAACAGTAACAATTGAATGTACCTCCAATTGGTGTTGAGTGGGCACCTAGGGAAGAAATGTATTTGGAGTGAAATTGGTATGGATAAGAAAAGGGTACAACTATGTCAATCTTATTGTAGCTGTGACTGCAGTGTTCCCAAACCTGGAAACATGAATAAAGATTGAAGTTGTACTATAGAAACTGAAGATGGAAAACCTGAATGACAGGAGAGAGGAGAGCACAGCTCCGAGCGCAGAAAAACAGGGGCAGTCAGACGGATGGGCTGATAAAACAGGTGAGTGTTTATTTGCAGGAAGGAATCACAAGCAACATCATGGTCGCAAAAAAGATAGTCATCAATGGACTAGCTGTGCTCTCCTCTCTCCTGTCATTCAGGTTTTCTATCTTCATTCAACTCTCCGGAGACAGCATGCCCACGGAGCCGGGGATTGCAGGTCATCAGAGCAGTGCAGTGAGTACTCAGCGGCATTTCTACACAAGCCCACCGTGCTTCCCCCACATGTCTGAGAAGCTTTTGTGCTCCCTCTCTGGTGTAGCAGGAGTTACCAGCGATTGTGATTGTGGAGGGGGTAGTGATTGGGCTGTCCTGAGTTCACACTAGACTGTGTCCCGATTTTCTACCAGTTCTCCCTCTCCTTCCCCCCCACTGCAGTGTTTATTCAACAACCCTCATTATCATTGGATTTATTGCTGGACTGTGTTTATTCATTTACTGGACGGTGGAGGATACACTGCTACCAGATTTACTTACAGTAGCGGCAACGTTTATTCTAACATTTGCTATAAACTAGCCGGGTTACATTCTGGGTATGTGCTGGGTATGTGCTGGGTATGTTCTGGGCTAGTTTGAGGCACGTTTAAGGCATTTCTGCATTGACTAACGACCCATAGGATTAACACAGCAGGGATCCCTAGCAGTCCAATTCAGTTTGAATGGGACTGTCAGGGACCCCCGCTGTTAATCTGATAGGCCATTAATCAATGCAGAAATGCTGGGGCTACTTTAAGGAAAGTTTAAGGCATGTATTCAGAATGTACCTGGGTGTTTCCTGGGTTTTTTGGGGAATTGCCATTGGTTTTTGTTCGAATAAGGTTGCCTCTACTGTATACTCATTTGCACTCATTTTGTACCTGGACCGCACCCCCCTTCTCATTATACGATTCAGCACACATATTTTTATTGCATCGGTTCTGCTTCAGCTGTGTAGCACTAATTCGGGACTTTCAGTTTTGTGACTCTTTGATGTAATATAAAAACTCCTGGCGCCCATCTTTTCCATCTCCCAGCCGATCACAGACAGGACCCCGAGACAAAGTAAACATATACAGATGTTCAAAACAAACTTACATCGATGTAACCTGCCTAGAAAGCTGGTCAGGGAGGGTTACATGGGTGTTAGAGATTTAGGAATGTGTCCCTTTTTTGGAGTTACTGTATAAGACAGTCACATATTCACAAAGAAATTTAAACCAAATGCATTTGTGGTAATTAGTCTGAGAAAAGACACAAATGCACAGTTCTTGTAAGACGGGCATGCATTTCCTAAAGATACCCAACGTCTTACGAATATGACCTTCTATAACATGCCAAATGGTGCCATAGTTCTAGTGGAATACTAGTCATGTTAGTGCCCTTCTGGAAAATAAGATAATTTTGAGTGCGTTTTATTTTGAGTTTTAATCAGTGAACGAAATCATGGCAGTCTGCTTTTGTTTTGCTTGAATGATGACATGTTTACGTTGCGTGAAGTTTCACACATTGCTAGTGTTTGCACAGGTATTGATGGAACGTTTTTGGACAATGAAACAGTGAGCTATTTAAATACTTGACTATAGAGAATCTTCAATGTACAGTATTATGGAAGCAAGAATTTATTGATGATGGGCAGTCAATAAAAAACTTTGTAGAGTTATGAGCCCACTCACAGATAACTTAGTAAATAAATAGTTAAATAAAGTAACAGAATGTGTAGTAATTGATCAATGAATATCAGAATCGTTGCCTGTGTTTTATTCCTTTTATTAGAAATTATATCAGATTAATTTTAAAGTTTGTTATTTCTTTGTATTCAAATTCCTAATTGGGCAGAGAACGCAAACCTTTACCTCACATTACGTGAGCTCTCACCTTCACCTCACAATGCGTGAGCTCTCACACCTTCACCTCACACTGCGTGAGCTCTCACACCTTCACCTCACACTGCGTGAGCTCTCTCACCTTCACCTCACACTGCGTGAGCTCTTGCACCTTCACCTCACACTGCGTGAGCTCTCACACCTTCACCTCACACTGCGTGAGCTCTCTCACCTTCACCTCACACTGCGTGAGCTCTCACACCTTCACCTCACACTGCGTGAGCTCTCACACCTCACACTGCGTGAGCTCTCACACCTTCACCTCACACTGCGTGAGCTCTCGCACCTTCACCTCACACTGCGTGAGCTCTCTCACCTTCACCTCACACTGCATGAGCACTCACCTTCACCTCACACTGCGTGAGCTCTCTCACCTTCACCTCACACTGCGTGAGCTCTCACCACCTCACAATGCGTGAGCTCTCACACCTTCACCTCACACTGCGTGAGCTCTCACACCTTCACCTCACACTGCGTGAGCTCTCTCACCTTCACCTCACACTGCATGAGCACTCACCTTCACCTCACACTGCGTGAGCTCTCTCACCTTCACCTCACACTGCGTGAGCTCTTACACCTTCACCTCACACTGCGTGAGCTCTCACACCTTCACCTCACACTGCGTGAGCTCTCTCACCTTCACCTCACACTGCGTGAGCTCTCTCACCTTCACCTCACACTGCATGAGCACTCACCTTCACCTCACACTGCGTGAGCTCTCTCACCTTCACCTCACACTGCGTGAGCTCTCACCACCTCACAATGCATGAGCTCTCACACCTTCACCTCACACTGCGTGAGCTCTCTCACCTTCACCTCACACTGCGTGAGCTCTCACACCTTCACCTCACACTGCATGAGCTCTCACACCTCACACTGCGTGAGCAAAGATCCTAATTACTAATACATCCCATTTTTAAATCCATCATTGTGACAGGATGAATGATGCCTACAGTATCTATCAAACTGTCACTTGTTTAGTTTCTCTGAGAAAATGTTTTTAAGTTGCAGGCATCCTTTTAAATTATTGTCCGAGGAGCATACAGTAAGTATTTTACAATGTATAGCTGAGAGTTACCTATACAGAAGTGTACAGTATTATAAGACAAAGTTATTTCATGTGCAAACAGAGACAGGGAAGATAATGAACACTTCATGCAAAACACAAGAATATTAAGGTAAATTATGTGTAAATAATTGGCGATCCTCAGTAGCAGGAATTAATATGCTGATGTAGCACATAACATCGTTACCCCAGATAACACAACATACTCCAGTATAACTCAGAATATCAAAGAGTTTCCATAGGATTCAATGGAACTGGTGGTGCTGACTGGCGTGTACAGCTGTAGCAGCAGTTAATGCTGGCGCATTGCAGATGCACCAGCGGGAGCAGACACCATTGGAAGGGATTAGCCTTGTGAGTAAAGGGGCGGGGCTAACATACCAATGCACCTCCTGGCAGGGGCCGGTGCTATATCTGTATATACATTCTCAACATATCACACCTGAGATAACAAATAAACCGCCATGTCTGTAAATTTGCCTTCCTCTGGAGATATATATATATATCATGAGTACTGTTACCCAATAAGAAATGAGCAAAGACTCTACTTGGACATACAGATGTAGCCAACCTCATTGCAATGTTTAGCAAGGTCCCTTTTTTAGAGGGCACCTGATTCAAAACAATGGCTGCTTTGCAGGTTGTGTGTATCCCACCGCAGGACACCAGCTGTAACTGTATGTCTTTTATCAACCTAATCTAGTATATTACTATGCTGATTGACATACTTCAGCATGCACTCATGTTCTTCATTAAGCATTTGAACCCCTTTGCTTGTAGACAGTTATCAAAGCCTGATGGGAAAGTCTACCTTTTATATGGACAGTTGCAAATCAGTCACTTACAAATGAAATTTGTTGTATTCTATTTTTTGCTTCCTTAATCACTAAAACAACTCACCAGTATCATATTATTCTGGTTATGGGGTAATCAGCATTCAAATCATAAGTATATGTTGCTTTCGTAGCACAGTAGTATTCAACCCTCAAGAATTACAGTAGAAGATAATCATACACTATGATAATCATTAGGTTTTGAAATCCAAGGGGCCAACTCCCCCACATTGCTCCTCTAAATGGCAAACCTGACCATACTTGTAGCCACTTTTACAAGTCATCTCAGACCCTTTTTGCAGAGAGTGGTTTAGGCGTTATTTTTAATTCCCAGATGTTAGCAACTGTGTATTCTTGGGTATTATTTTGCAGAAGCTGATTTGCCTAATGCCTTTTTGTGTATTAGGCCTCGGATATAGTACAGCTGCGCCAGCCGAGATCCGTGGCCAGCAGGTTTGCGCGATGGGGGGGCGTGGTGGGGGCGTGCCCGTGATGGGTGATTGGATGAACCATGCACATGACAGGTCCATTGCGCGGCAAGGACAAACAAGTTTGTCTCGCCACACATTGGTTGCGTGCGCACTATGCACATGCGCATGGCCTCCATTGGTTTGTATTTAGCTCTCGCGATGTCACGCGTGATGTCAGAACCAGTATGGACACAGCCCTGCTGTATAGCACCCTCTCATTGTTTGCAGTGATTCTAATGCCTCTCCAGGTACAGTACAGCATATCAATCACTGTCGATGTAGATTTAGGAAGTGGTAAGGGCGCACTAGGGCTGCGCTTATAGTGCCGGCGACGCGACGTCGTGGCAAAACAAATTTATTGCCGCCGTCGCGTGCGCTTATAGTAAGCGCGATGCGACGGAGCGACGGGAGCAGCGTGAAATTTAGAAGCCGGTCAAATTTGATTTTTCAGAGGCTGTCGCCACATGTGACAGCCTCTAAACCAACCAATGGCCAGGTCGCTTGCGACATCGCTGCAAAGCAAAATACAACTTTCGCGGATGGCGACGGGTGACATCATCCGTCGCCATCACCATCGCGTGCTCTATAAGTGTGGCTTAATACAGAGCCATGCTGATGAATAAAATCCAGGTACTATGGAACAGTGAGTGAGACTATGACCATATAGAAAAATGATAGTGAGTATATGTCCATGAAATATTAGGAATGGCAAATATTCCCTGAAAACAGGGATGAGTGAAATAATCACAAACCCATTGGGAGTGTCCATTTCAATAGAAACCAATAGGTACTCATAGTCTCTCTTGATGAAAGGATAATAGAATATCACCCACTTCCTGATGCTGGAAAAGACGTGCAGCTGCTGAGTTGAAGGCCAGGGATAAGATGAGAGGTAGCACACAGCCAAAGAACGAAGGAGAGGGGTCCAAATCATGCAAAAATAGGATTTATTGGAAAGGCAATTGCATAGAGGAAAAACCTCCTACGCGTTTCGTACCATAGTCCTTTATCGAGGATAAAAAACCTCCTACGCGTTTCGTACCTTAGTCCTTTATCCTACGATATTAGAACAAAGATTTTTAGATAAAGAATACAGTCACAAGGAAGTTGAAAGTGCTAAACTCAAAGCTGGACACCTGAAAGAACAGATATTTTGAAGACCAATAAGAAAGCCCACAAATAAATGTTTGCACTGTATATTACAGAGTTCAATAGACGCTCATATAAAATTAGGAATATTTTGAAAACGCACTGGAGTGTATTGCAACAGGACAGTGTTTTGGACCCCTCCTGAGGGTCCAACATGCCTGATGCCCACATTTGTTTGGGAGGTTTAATCGGTATTATTTCGGTAAACGGTAAAAAAAAAAAAAAAAAAAGAAAGGAACCCATGAATTGCTCTATGTGACTGCTGGAGGTGTTTAATTAGATATCAGCATGACATTCATAATAAGAATGTATTTTTTTTATTTGCTAATTTAAAACATAAATACCTCTTCATTTGTAAAGGTTGGGTGAAACTACCTCAAAAGTCGAATTTTTGTTTTTTGTTGAATGTAATATATATATATATATATATATATATATATATATATATATATATATAGGCTCAGTCCACATCATGTGATTTTGCTGATATTATATGTATCTATCTTTACATTTTCACCTCACACAGGGGGCCTTATTTAGGTAGCTTTGACCGGCCGGTCAGAGTGTTTTTGAGCTTGCCTTTACACTTTCATGTTAAAGGGTTAATTCATTGTTCATGCAGTGTAGCACTGCTTTCCAGCACACATCTCCACATCCCAGGTTCAGTTTCTGTTCCCCCTAATGATTTGTGGTATTTGTATGTATAAGCTCATTGTTGCTTCATTCCACTTATCTTAGAGGCTCAGCATTATTTCAGCTTTGAGGACACCACTGCTCCTTTTTATTGATTTATATCTGTATGTGATTAATACATTTTGATATTTTTTGTATGCTAGAGTGCTACTTTGAGGATTCTTTTTTCTGTGTTGGTTTTCATATCATATTCATCTCCAGCACCGCCAGTCGTGGTTACCATTTTCACTGCATTTAACTTGCTTTAGCACTTCTCACTTTAGGTCTGTGCAGGTTATTTCTGTGTCCCATATATATATATATACTAGCTGAGAGACCCGGCGTTGCCCGGGATGTAAATGCGTAATAGGTAGTATTATTTATAAATTGTGGAACAATAGGTGACTGTTTGTTGTAAAGGTTGGATAATAATATTGAAAAGAAAGATGGAAGAAAATGTAATACGATGTTGTATAAAAATGGTTTATTGTAACCACACCACAGTACAATGTATATTTTGGTGCCATAAGTGATGTAAAAATGTGAGGCGTGTGTCCTGCTAGGGTGTGAGGCGGCAGGTGGCGCGTGGGTTGTGAGTGCTGTCTGCGAGTGGGGGTCCTGCTAGGGTGTGAGGCGGCGGGTGGTACGTGGGTTGTGAGTGCTGTCTGAGTGTGGGTCCTGCTAGGGTGTGAGGCGGCGGGTGGCGCGTGGGTTGTGAGTGCTGTCTGCGAGTGGGTGTCCTGCTAGGGTGTGAGGCGGCGGGTGGCGCGTGGGTTGTGAGTGCTGTCTGTGAGTGGGGGTCCTGCTAGGGTGTGAGGCGGCGGGTGGCGCGTGGGTTGTGAGTGCTGTCTGTGAGTGGGGGTCCTGCTAGGGTGTGAGGCGGCGGGTGGCGCGTGGGTTGTGAGTGCTGTGTGTGAGTGGGGGTCCTGCTAGGGTGTGAGGCGGTGGGTCAGTGATGTCGGTGCGTAGGGGCGGGAGGCAGCAGGTGTGTGTGGCGGCAGGTATGTGTCGAGTGTGGCGGGTGTCTGTTGAGTGCATGCAGCGGCTGTGAGGCGGTGGGTGAAAGGCAGAGGCGGCCGGAGTAAGGGCGGGTGAAAGGCAGAGGCGGGGGTGGGGAGGTGGTAAGGCGGGCAGGAAGGCGAAGGGCGGCGGGAAGGGGAGGAGGGGGTGGAGGGGGTGGAGGAGGGGGGCAAGGGGTGGAGGAGGGGGGCAAGGGGTGGAGGAGGGGGGAAGGGTTAGAGGGGGGGGGGGAAGGGTTAGAGGGGGGGGGGAAGGGTTAGAGGGGGGGGGGAAGGGTTAGAGGGGGGGGGGAAGGGTTAGAGGAGGGGGGGGAAGGGTTAGAGGAGGGGGGGGAAGGGTTAGAGGAGGGGGGGGGAAGGGTTAGAGGAGGGGGGGGAAGGGTTAGAGGAGGGGGGGAAGGGGTGGAAGTGTGGGAGGGGAAGGGAGGGGAAAGGGGTGGAGGGGAGGGGGGTGGAGGGGAGGGGAGCGGAGGGGGTGGGAAGGGGGGAGGTGGTGGGGAGGGGGGAGGTGGTGGGAAGCGGTGGGAAGGGGGAGGGAATGGGGAGGGGGTGGGAAGGAGGGGGGGTGGTGGGAAGGAGGGGGGGCGGTGGGAAGGGGGGGTGGCGGTGGGAGGGGGGTGGGAAGGGTGGGGAGGCGGTGGGAGGGGGGTGGGGAGGCGGTGGGAAGGGGGTGGGAAGGGTGGGGAGGCGGTGGGAAGGGGGTGGGAAGGGGGGGGAGGCGGTGGGAAGGGGGTGGGAAGGGGGGGGAGGCGGTGGGAAGGGGGTGGGAAGGGGGGGAGGCGGTGGGAAGGGGGTGGAAGGGGGGGGGGAGGCAGTGGGAAGGGGGGGGGCGGTGGGGAGGCGGTGGGAAGGTAGGGGAGGCGGTGGGAAGGGGGGGAGGCGGTGGGAAGGGGGGGAGGCGGTGGGAAGGGGGGGGGAGGCGGTGGGAAGGGGGGGGGAGGCGGTGGGAAGGGGGGGGAGGCGGTGGGAAGGGGGGGAGGCGGTGGGAAGGGGGGGAGGGTGGGGAGGGGGGGAAGGGGGGGGAGGGGGGGAAGGGGGGGGGAGGGGGGGAAGCGGGGGGAAGGCGGTGGGAGGCGGTGGGAAGGGGGGGGGAGGCGGTGGGAAGGGGGGGGGGCAGTGGACAGGAGGGGGGGGGGCAGTGGACAGGAGGGGGGGGGGCAGTGGACAGGAGGGGGGGGGCAGTGGACAGGAGGGGGGGGGGCAGTGGACAGGAGGGGGGGGGCAGTGGACAGGAGGGGGGGGGCAGTGGACAGGAGGGGGGGGCAGTGGACAGGAGGGGGGGCAGTGGACAGTGGACAGGAGGGGGACAGTGGACAGGAGGGGGGGGCAGTGGACAGGAGGGGGGCAGTGGACAGGAGGGGGGCAGTGGACAGGAGAGGGGGGGGCAGTGGACAGGAGAGGGGGGGGCAGTGGACAGGAGAGGGGGGGGCAGTGGACAGGAGAGGGGGGGCAGTGGACAGGAGAGGGGGGGGCAGTGGACAGGAGAGGGGGGGCAGTGGACAGGAGAGGGGGGGCAGTGGACAGGAGGGGGGGGGGCAGTGGACAGGAGGGGGGGGGCTGTGGACAGGAGGGGGGGGCTGTGGACAGGAGGGGGGGGGCTGTGGACAGGAGGGGGGGGGCTGTGGACAGGAGGGGGGGCAGTGGACAGGAGGGGGGGGCAGTGGACAGGAGGGGGGGCAGTGACACACACACACACGTGATGCGCCCTTTCTCAGTTTCGTGCGGCGCCACAGGTGGGGGGGAGGTGGGGGAGCGACACCTACCTGTACTTCCGGCCGCCGCCATCTTCTTACTCGGCGCCGCGAGGGAGGAAGGGGGTCCGCCATCTTACGCGCCGCGTGGCAGCCTGTTCCCCCGCCGGGGACGGAGTGGAGCGGGAGGGAGGTGAGTGGAGCGGGAGGGAATGGAGCGCGAGGGAATGGAGCGGGAGGGACGTGAGTGGAGCGGGGGAGGGAGTGGAGCGGGAGGGAATGGAGCGCCAGGGAGGAAGGGGGTCCGCCATCTTAGGCGCCGCGTGGCAGGCTGCCTGTTCCCCCGCCGGGGAGGGAATGGAGCGGGAGGGAGTGGTGTGTAGCGGGAGGGAGTGGAGTGTAGAGGGAGTGGAGCGGGAGGTGAGTGCGGGAGGTAAGAGCGGGAGGGAGGTGAGTGCGGGAGTGGAGCGGCTTCCGGGCGCGTCTTAGGTGGGCGCGTGTCCCCCCGCCGGGGAGGGAGTGGAGCGGGAGGGAGGTGAGCACCGGGGAGGGGGGGAGGTGAGTGTGATGGGGGGGGGAGAGGACAGAGATATATATGTGTGTGTGTTTTTTTTTTTTTTTGGACCTTTGGCCCGTCACTCCGCCTCAGGCCAATGAGAGGTGTGGGGGGCGGGCCAAGGGGGTGGTGTGAGTGTGTGAGCCCAATGAGAGGTGTGGGGGGTGGGCCAAGGGGGTGGTGTGAGTGTGTGAGCCCAATGAGAGGTGTGCGGGGGCGGGCGGGCCAAGGGACCAATGAGATTGCCGCTAGGGACGCAGACATACAGTGCTTTCAGAAATATATAGTAGATTATACAGACAGTGAAATTGTTAGGAAAACATATTTTATTGTAAGGAACAGCTGAGTTTCAGTGGTAGGTGTTGTCATACAGTGTGTGAGGTAGTGGGAGTGACATTGGTGGCATGCTGTTTGACTGTAGTCCGCGGCGTCGCGGTCCGGTTGCGGAGGGAGATGTGTGAGGTGCAGGAGATGTCAGGCGTGCTGGTTGTTCCGCGGGAGGTAGAGTGTGTGAGGTAGCGGGATAGCGGGAGTGACATCGGTGGCATGGTGTGTGGTGTGTGTGAGAGCATGTGTGTGTGTTGCTGGTGTGTGATGGCGTGTGTGTGTGTATGAGGCATGTTGTGTGTGTGACGTGTGTGAGTGCGTGTTGTTGGTCATACACATGTTAAAATGGCATGTTTTTGAGTGTAGTGTGTGGCATAGAATGACAGGATGTTTGCGTGTGTGTGTGTGTATGAGGGGGTTTTGTGTGGGTGAGTGTTGTGTACATTATACAGACAGTAAAATAGTTAGGAAAACAAATTTTATT
Organism: Ascaphus truei; assembly: GCF_040206685.1. Lineage (NCBI taxonomy): Eukaryota > Metazoa > Chordata > Amphibia > Anura > Ascaphidae > Ascaphus > Ascaphus truei. The sequence goes on from NC_134498.1 coordinate 30,755,178, forward strand.
TCAACGAACATCTGATTTCCAGTGGTAGGTGTTGTCATACACTGTGTGAGGTAGCGGGATAGGGGGAGGAACATTGGTGGCATGGTGTGTGAGTGTAGGCCGCGGCCTCGCGGTCCGGTTGCGGTAGGGAGCTGTGTGAGGTGCAGGAGATGTGGCGTGCTGTGCGGTCCGCGGGAGCTACACTGTGTGAGGTAGCGGGATAGGGGGAGAGACATCGTTGCCATGGTGTGTGAGTGTAGGCCGCGGCCTCGCGGTCCGGTTGCGGTAGGGAGATGTGTGAGGTGCAGGAGATGTGAGGCGTGCTGTGCGGTTCGCGGGAGCTACACTGTGTGAGGTAGCGGGATAGGGGGAGGGACATTGGTGGCATGGTGTAGCGGGGTAGGGGGCCTCGCGGTCTGGTTGCGGTAGGGAGCTGTGTGAGGTGCAGGAGATGAGGCGTGCTGTGCGGTTCGCGGGAGCTACACTGTGTGAGGTAGCGGGATAGGGGGAGGGACATTGGTGGCATGGTGTAGCGGGGTAGGGGGCCTCGCGGTCCGGTTGCGGAGGGAGATGTGTGAGGTGCAGGAGATGTGAGGCGTGCTGTGCGGTCCGCGGGAGCTACACTGTGTGAGGTAGCGGGATAGGGGGAGGGACATTGGTGGCATGGTGTAGCGGGGTAGGGGGCCTCGCGGTCCGGTTGCGGTAGGGAGATGTGTGAGGTGCAGGAGATGTGAGGCGTGCTGTGCGGTCCGCGGGAGCTACACTGTGTGAGGTAGCGGGATAGGGGGAGGGACATTGGTGGCATGGTGTAGCGGGGTAGGGGGCCTCGCGGTCCGGTTGCGGAGGGAGATGTGTGAGGTGCAGGAGATGTGAGGCGTGCTGTGCGGTCCGCGGGAGCTACACTGTGTGAGGTAGCGGGATAGGGGGAGGGACATTGGTGGCATGGTGTAGCGGGGTAGGGGGCCTCGCGGTCCGGTTGCGGTAGGGAGATGTGTGAGGTGCAGGAGATGTGAGGCGTGCTGTGCGGTTCGCGGGAGCTACACTGTGTGAGGTAGCGGGATAGGGGGAGGGACATTGGTGGCATGGTGTAGCGGGGTAGGGGGCCTCGTGGTCCGGTTGCGGAGGGAGATGTGTGAGGTGCAGGAGATGTGAGGCGTGCTGTGCGGTCCGCGGGAGCTACACTGTGTGAGGTAGCAGGATAGGGGGAGGGACATTGGTGGCATGGTGTAGCGGGGTAGGGGGCCTCGCGGTCCGGTTGCGGTAGGGAGCTGTGTGAGGT